>NC_140683.1:2782500-3030000 GCF_054131305.1 Coturnix japonica
GTTGGTGATTCACTGCTTTGGCCTTCACTTTTAAAGAAAAAAATAATCGTGTCAAAACAATTCAAATGTAATTTCTAAGTTATTTCTTGGCTGGCAAGAATGACTTAGGGAAAGAATTTATACAGGGCCTTTCCTTTCAACTGAGAGCATTAAGAGGAAGAAACGTTATTTGCCAGTATAAAACAAAATAACTTCCTGTGCCTGCCGCACTGATGCTGTACAAGAGCTTGTGCCCAAACCTATCAGCACAGCCAATTTAGAAACTGATTTGCAAGGGAAAGATACCTTAGTCCTGTGGTGTTAATGTCTTTACAGTGGGGGGTCTATTGCCAGCTTCTCCAAACTCATCAACACAATCTATTATTAATACCCAGAAAGGCTTTATAGTATCTTTATTGCACAAGGCAATGAAAGCTCCGTGGTGTAATCTGTTATCTATATTGCAAAAACATGTGAAATAAAACAAAACATAGACACTTCATAAACAAAATGTTTCATCTGTTACAACTCTCTGCCTCTCCTATATATAAAGCAGTAGGGTGCAGGAAAAGCATTCAGAGAGATTTGCTGTTAGATGTGGGAGTGCCTTCGTTTTAAATTTTATTTGTAATGTGACAAACTTTCATCTGAATGAAAATTTCTGCTTCTTTTGCTGAGATGAAAAAGTCTCTGCAGAATTAGGCTGTGTTTGATTTGGAGAGCAAAGGAGTTTAGGAGCAAAATGCAGCATCTAAAAATCTAAAAGAAAGCTCTTTGACACACAGCCATGAGCCAGTAAATGCAACTTCAGCATACAACTGTGGAGAGATGAAGACAGAAGCCGAGGCCCCCACAGAGGCAGGACCAGGTATTTATGTCAGGGGCATTGCCATGGCAGGAACTGAAGAATTTGTCTCTAGTAAACAGCAGCAAAAATAAGTGTCCACAGGCATTTCCCTGAAGGCAGCTTTTCCTTTGGGAATCATTCAAGATCAGAATTTGAGCAGAGAGCTGGATCTTCTGCTATTGATCTAAATATCTGTATTTGATATGAAAAGAGCAGAATTGTCCCGCACTTAGACTGTTGGAATAGACAGTATTAGAAATATCATTTAATAGCAAATAAGTAAACATACAGCTGATAAGATTTTGTTTTTAGTAGATCACAGCAGAAGTGAAACAGAGAAGGGGATGGAAAGGGCACAGTTTTGTTTAGTACTTGATCTATATGTGTTTGCAACACAGAAAGAATAAAAAAACCTTTAACACAAAGGCCTGTGTCTTATTTCCCAAATGGCCCTTCATTATTTGCCTGTAGAAAATAAATTGTTCTTTTGTAGCGTTTCTCTTTTCAGTCAGAGTGTCAACTATTATTTTTCTATTTCCTCTTTTTGTCACTTTGCATTATTTTTGGCGCTGTAATTCCCATTTGTTCCCACTCCTATCTTCCTCTCTCCTATTGTTCCATTTTTTAATCCCCAGTTTTACTCTTCTTCAGCTCTTTTTTGGCCCGCTCTCAGTAGGGTTTGAGAAAATACCCAGGCGTGACTCCCTGCTATAGCAACCACACCTCCCCAGGAAAGCCACAACAATCTCTTCGGGAGGAGGAAAGTCTTTCACAAGCTGGCAGCAAAAGTAAATCCTTCTTCAAGGAACAAGAAGGATTAGCGGAGAACAGTGGGCTGCAGACTTAACCCTACCCCTCATTTCTTTAGAGCACCAGTCACTCAGAACCCTGCTGTGATGTACAATTAAACAGAACTAAAAAAAGTCCTGAATGACACAAGAGCCGGATTGTGTAAAGGTTTAATTCCACTTTAATACCTTTCCAAGTTCAGAACTCAAAGATAGCAATTTAACCCAAGAATCCCCATCTGAGCATGAAAAGTTGCTGTTTGTCTTACAAAAGTCCCTAGTATATTCTGCTGTAAATCATGGTCTATTAGCTTGATCCTTAATGGATGAAAACTTATTTTTCGCCCAATCATCTCTACATAGTTTCTCTTTACCGCCATTCTCCCACAGATTTCACTCATCTGATATGGCAGATCAGCAAAAACATTCTCCTGGAGGCAATATTTTTTTTGAAAATAATAAATTAAAAACAAAAACAAAAGGACCAATGGAAAAGGACCACTGAGAAGAAAAAGAGAAACTCAAGACAGCCAAGGTGTGCCCAGAAATGCCTTAGAAATGATCATTTCTTCTCGTAGTATGGACTCCCTCTTATTAACATCGTGTCAATTACACATAATTAATATAATATTAAGATGAGAAACATGTAGCTCTTTTAACACAGGCATTTTTGAAGGCTCCAAATATCTGATTCATCTTCTTTATGTAAATACATGGATTTGACTAATTATTCTAGAATAAACAATAAATATACTTGCTCTCTAAGCTGAATTCTTAGGTTAACAGAGAATTATCAAAATCTGCTAACTTCTGTCAAAATACAGTCAATTGAGTCCTGCAGAGTTAGTTAGCTATCAGCATCTGCGTTTGTATTTGGGATTTGGTATACTAGACTGTCTAAACACACAGATAAAGAAAGAAGCAAGGCCCTGTGGCATGGCCAGACTCTTCTTTCACCTGGAACATTTGCACATGTTTTAAGTAATTCTAGCATTTATATATATCATGCAGGACACTGGCACACGTGTGAAAATGAAATCCCATTAGATACCAACAACATTATTAGGCATGCAAAGAGGATTACTTCCTTAAGCTCAGAGGACTGAAAGGCTCGTCTAAACATTTTATTAACATTTTCAGATTTTTTTTTTAATTAAATGAAAACTTGTACGTGCATTAAAGCTGGACAATATTGCTTAACTTTTGGTTATGTGTATGGATGTGCATTACGCACACACATTCATCCAGATTGGAAAAAATAGAGATGCCTTTTATAGAGAGAAGGGTCCAAAATCACCACCATCTTATACATCAATACCGTGTACTTTCCTTTGGTAAAAAAAGAGACTGAGAAAATCCTGCTCTGGTTGTACCGAACTTTTAGTAGAAGTAGAATTAAGTTTGCTCACCAGTAATTCTGAGGTTCTTAAGTTCATTTGCAAAAGACAAATACACAGGGGCTGCTACAAAAGTAAAGCCTCCTGTTTCATTATGTCAGCCTATGACATCAGAGGTAGATGTTGGTGAGACGGCAGTAGGGGCTGAACCGTCCAGCCAGTATTACATTAAATTGTGTTGCTGTGTGACAGATGGCAGCAGAGGAGCAGTCTGACAGAATGGCATGGAAGTGCGTATGGAGCAAAGGTGGAAAAAAGTTGCACCCACTGACATCCATTGGCACTCGCTGAACGTTTAATGGAGATCACACAGTGGATGTGAGCACAGTGAGGGGTGGGTGGTAGTTTCAGCAGCGGTGACAGCAACAGTGGATCATCTCTGGTGGTACAGATAAAGAATGTGGCATGGAAGCTGTTGTTCATTGCTGGAGAAAATACTCATGCTTATGACTGCTGAAAAAGAATGCTTCATAGCTGAGAATTTACTCTATGAAATTGGGCTATTGTGCTCTTTGTAATTTCCATTGAAATAAAGAGGAGGCATTACTTTCAGAGCAATCTGCACAAAATGATAAGCTGTGTATCAGTCTTTGCTTTGAATAGTGAAATGAAGAACCTCTTTGATACCAGCAGGAATAGCACTGGGACTTCATTCACAGATAAGAAGTCTTTAAAGATGTCTGGCTCCATTGAGGGTCTATCCAAAATCTATTTTCTACCGCTCCCTCAAAAAATCAACATTTAAAGTGTAGTCAGAAATCTGCCAGTTTGTTGTTGGAAGGAAAATGTTTCCTTTTTTGGATCTCTCACCAACACATCTCAAGTCACAAAACAGCTTGCACTGGGAATTTTGCTAATTCCATAGACAGCACTCCAGCACATAGCAGATATATGTTACCTGCTAATCACGGTGGGCAAGTCAGATGGTCAGATGGAAGGGGCATGACTGAATGACACATTTATTTTGTTCTCATTTCACTGACAATAGCTATTAAAATATTTAAGACTGCTTCTAGTACTGCACCAACCAGTCAGGAAACACAGGAGCTTGGGTGTACAAGTTAATGAAATATGGTTGGGTGAGCATAAGCTCTTCATTTAGACAATAACTGTTACTGCTGCAGTTTCTTTATGAAAGTCATAAACTCTCCAAAGAAAAGCAGGAGCTACTTTACCCTGATGGTCTTTGACTCTCTCTCACTACCTGCTGGCACAGTTAGAAAGTATGAACTGCCTTTGAACAGATTAGGACCAAGTTAAAGTGTGACGTCTTAAGCTTTCTCCACATGTTGCCAATGATTTCCAGCTAAAGATGTTACCCTCATCACTTCTGCCACAATGATAAGAATCTATAGCTCACTCACTTGAGGAGATAAAAGAGGTTTAGCTGGAAGCATAAAGTACTCTGACCTGCTAAGCTGAGTGGCTGGCTGTCCCAACCCAGCTGATTTTTAGTTCTACAAAGCACAAAATCCTTATCATTAGGGACTTAAGCTGCTTTTTATTTTGAGACAAAAAGAATACTGTTTATTGGCATCCAACTCAAACCAGCTGTAAACAGTTGCTTTGATGAAGCAGCAGCTACAACTTCAGTATGCCTGAAGGCACATACCCACTGTGTGTCAATCATTAAAGGAAGAATGTAAGGTGTATTCAGGGTCAAAAGAAGGCCAAGGGACATTTAAGACCTCAGGGATCCTGGATAGCCAGTTTGTTGTTTAGAACCTAAAGAAAATTTTAAAGTATTCTGCCGTAGGACCTTTATCTCAAGAGGAAATTCTGTGGCTCGGCCCAGCCACAAGATAACCCACAGAAACAACAGACTCACAGACTTGTAGTGTTAGGCTTTTTTCCCTAACATGACTGTGGAAGCAAAAGGAGGATTTGACAGAGGCTAAATGGTGAGAGAGTGCTATACTCATTATGTACTAAGGATCTGCAGTCTACACTGAGGACTTTGATAGCAGAAGTCCTGCTGGTTTCTATTTATACTGAGCCACAGACGTGCAGGGCACTTTAAATAATTTTAACTTTTATATTAACCCTTCCTGTAACTTTTTTCTTTCATGAAGAATGATTTTAATGACTGTGAGAACTATTAAGTCAGAGATGCCCAATTAACAATTTTGCTGTGAGAAGCATAAGGCTGTTAATTAAAATAATAATTATAATAAAAATATAACTTCCAGAACCAACAGCAATAGCTCTGTCATACACTTGTCTGTACAATTATAAATCCTCTCGTAATTAGATACATGCCAGGAAAAAGCCCAGACCTGAGGACAACTGTCTTAGAGTGCCCACACACCTCACAAATTCTGTCTGATAAACAGGAGGTCTTACGTGTAGACTTTGAAGAGTTCGTCGGTAGAAAGGAAATAGTCCCATTTTTGTCATACAGTTCACAGTGACAGTTCTTTTGTGCTTCCTGTAGAGAGCTAGTCCAGTTACACTACTTTAATCAGACTTGGATTAGGTCTCATGCAAACAAATGCACAAATGAAGGGTTTCTCTAATATCCCTGCTAGTTTACACCACATTTTAAGGTCTTTATTTGTACAATAATATCTACCAAACACTTTCAAAACACAGAAAATGTACAAATCCTGGCTCCAGAAATGTAAACTGAAGAGAAGGAAGCGGTAGTGGTTGACAGGTGAAGTGGCTCAGCTGTTGAAAAAAAGGCCACTTCTGACAGATTCCCCATAATGAAGTTCACACCATCTCCTAATGCACATTGCAACATTTACTCCTGCCAGCATGAAATTCTGTTTCCCATGAAGTCAGAGAAGAGATTTGCCTGAGAATGGGGGAATGGGAAAGGGCACACTCCATTGGAAAGTTCCCTGGTGGTGTCCTTCTTGAAGAACCCTCACAACAGACCAACTGAGAGGTTGCTTCCTGTTTTTAACCAACAGCTTGAAAGATGGAGCTGACTATAGAAGTTATGTACTGTTGGGGTTACAACAGCATTAAGGACGTGCTATGAGCCAGGATATGTCAGCAGAACACAGAGTAGGTAACAATTTGTAAGCTCTAAGCACAGACCTGCCACAATCCAACACAGCTATGATTCTTACTGGAATGAAAAAAATTGCCTGTATCTGGAAAGCAAAGCCATTGGTGACAACAGCAGCACCTGCAGCACCTAGTAGCAGCTATTCAAGAAAAGCAAACGACCCCTTTGTTTACTGGGAAAAAAGCTTTTCAGACCCAGATCAAAAGAGAATGTACAGCTCCAAAGCTCCTCGGGTTTCCTTGAAGAATCTGAAGTTTGTGTGTTGAGGGCCAGGTGATGTGAACAGCTCCAGGGCTGTTTAATTGTCAAGTGCCTGTTCTCTACACAGATGAGAGATTCCCAGTGCATTCCTAATTCTAATCGGTTGTAGTGTTTTCAAGCCATCTGAATAACTTCCACCCAAGAAGAGCAATAGAGAAGATCAGACACCCACTCTTTTATGTCAAAGTACAGCAAAAGATATTTCTGTGCCAAATGCCCATGTTCATAACAAGGATGAAATAACCCCATCTCCTGTAATAGCTGATTTTTGAAACACAGAATGCAAACTTTATACCAGTTCTTAAAATCAGATAAAGAACTTGTATTTCTCTCAGTGGTTTGTATTAGGCTCTAATGCCTGGAAGTCCGAAATGGTTTTGCATCACTGTATGATGCTGAGGCTGAGCTCCATCACCCTGTGACACAAAAGAGCTGTTCAGATGGGGCTCCTAACAGCTCTTAGCTGTGGGGTTCTTGCCCTTGGTGCCATCCCACCTTCAACTCCCCACAGGCTGCTGTCACCAGGAAGGAACACCAGTACACAACTGCCCCACTTCCCAGCCCCATGTATTAACACAGACAAAAATATGCAGCATTACAGCTGCTATTCTGAAACACTCAGAAGCACAGGGAAGGAAATGCACTGACTGCTCTTGGGGGGTAGCAGGGCCAGGGCAAGCAGACACCTCTCATGGAGAGCCAGTGCCTGTGGGGACCAGGAAAGATCCCCAACCCTTCACCAGCTTCAGGGCAGAGTGGTGTAGGCCTCACACACCTGTTCTCCCTAAGACTAAGCTGGACGAAGTCCCACCAGCTGATCCACATACTGTATGTGGAAATAATTACCAAGGGCCAACCTAAAGTGCCCTTCGTGGAAGATCCCCTCCTGCATGCCCAAATGATCTCTTCGTAACATTTAAGTAAAAAGTTCTCCGTCATGTCACGCAAATCCCAGTGCAGAAGCTCTCCATAACCCAGCGTCATGTTTCAGGTTCAGCCTCCTCAAGCAAGGCAATGTGTACAGAAGGGATATGTCTCAGCCAAGCAGGCAATGATGGGCTACATCCAAGTGGAGCTGAGGAAGGGCCTAAGATGGCATCCCCAGCAGCAGTAGCACCCTGGCAGGGGTCTACAAAGGAATAGAGCCCAGGGATCTCCTGCAGGACTCTGCCTGGTTGCACTAGGGACAAATCCAGCCCAGACAGCACCAGGCCTCTGCTTGGCACTGTGCTCCTGGCCCTGTGGCAGCGAACCACTGGCACAGACAGTTGGTGCCTCAACACTTTGCTCCTGCAGCACTGCCCAGGTCCCCTGATGTGTCTCCATTTGTAACCCTGCTTGTCGTGCGTGGCTGCCTGCCACTGGTGGTGTACCTCTCACTTCGGGAGCTGCATGACATTTCTAGCCAGCACAGTCATGGATAACCCAGCCCATGGCCCCCACTTTTAATAGCCAAGATTCAGCTACACAGCTAAGAAAGACAGAGGCCCCAAGCAAGCCCAAGGCTCAGCTGCCAGCCCAGAGGCTCTCTTCCACTGTCCCTAGAACCCTTCAGACCTCGTCCACAGAAACATTTCCTATTGCTATGCTGGTGCTCATCAGGCTTTCAGCTTCTGAACGTTCCTTCAATGCATCCGCTCCTCCTGGGTATGCTTCATACCACAGTAATTGCATATAATATTTTGGGTTTGTATGACAGCAAAAGACAGTAGAAAGTTTGCAGCACTGCTAGATTATACAGTGAAAAACACTTAAGTACACAGCATAAAAAATACATCTTTGCAATTTATTGTTAAGAAGTTTTCATGCATAAAGCCTCAACATTTTTTCCTTTTTAAAGAGACAGTACTTCATCGTTATTGTCACATTGATATTTTTATAGACCTACTCCAGTGATCTATAGGAAAAGCAAAGCAGACAGCTCTGTATTTATGGGTATATTTTAAAAGTCTCTTATATTTAACAACTGCATTTAGCTGTGTTAACTGCAAGTTGCAGTAATAAAGGCTCTGCACACACTGATGCTAAATTAAAAAAAGTTCTGCTGTTCAATAATACATAGATACTGGTTTTTCATTACTATTTAATATCATTTCCATTTAGTTTATAAATAATTGTAACTAGCTAATGAAACGAAATAAAACCTGCCTGCAACCCATTCCCTAGAGCAAACTAAACTCCTCTTTTTAAAGCTTCTTAATCACCGCCCAGTTCTTACAAAATTAGCATAGTAATGGGCTTTAAATTGAGCCTCTTTGTTTTTTAATTAAGCTCCCAGCAGGTAAAAATAAAACAGATTATTGAAGAATATGCCAACACTAATAGCCTGAAACTCTTCTGACAATTAAAAAGATCCCATGTTAACCCTTTTGAGGAATCCTACATGCTAATTAGTCATTCTGAAACCCAAATCCATCAATATTCCATCTCAAAACACTGCAGAGTTGAAATGGCAGAGCTGATCTGTACCGGCACAAACGACCGTTTCCAACCAAAAAGTGATGCGAAGCCCTTCACGGCGCCAGGGCTGCCCCGTGGGACAGCAATTACATAACCACAAGCGATCGCCTCACGGAGACTAATACTGCAGTTTCTATGCTGCAAATGTGTGGGGGTGCACCCACACAGCCTGAGCTGGGGAAAGCCATCGGATGATGATGCTTTGATGTCATCAGCCGAACCCCCACCGTGGGCTGAGTCTGCGCGGGCAGAAGAGCGTGGGGCAGACGGTGGGTGCAGGTGAAGAGAGAGTGGCACAGAGCCCGTCGGCACCTCTCTGCCCGGCACTGCTGGCGACCCGCGGCCCCGAGGACCCCCGCAGCCCCATCCCCGCACCTGCGGTGCCTCCACCTCACGGCCCTCTCCTCCGCCCCTGTTCCGAGCTCTTGGCTCTGCTACAGCTCGCTCTGATGCTCAGACAAAGAGCCCCTCTTTCACTCTTTTTAACTCCAGAGCTCAGTGTTTGATGATGCCTCCTTGGTGCCTCTGCTGCATTTTGTACAACAAAATTAACTGAATGCCAGAGTTAGCAGCCCTGGTCAGAGTTTCAGCCTCTGACGCTTATTTGAAGTGTCTGCCTAGCAGCCTGAATGCAGCGAGTATCCCAAACATGCCTGAAAGACAACTATTCTTTTCTGCTTAGCAACATCAAACTGCCCCAGAGGCAAAGGTAAATCTTCAGCAGAACCACGGCACGGACAGCAGCGATTCTCTGGGAAAATGTACCAGATATTGCTGGCAGCCTGGAAATGAGAACGGCGCAGTTTCATTGATTAGTTTTCTGTCAAATATTTGGAAATCGCTTTCTGAGTCCCACATTTTATTTTCAGTGTCTGATTCGAGCGCCAGTGTCAAGTGCTGGCTGCGATCTGCTTGCATCCAGCCAGGACCATTAATCCCTCACTTTCAGGAGCGCTGTGTCCATCCAGAAAAATGAAATCAACAACATGAAAAGACCATTCACTTCCAAGTGTGCTGATCACTTTGCGTCCTTCAGAGACTAGCAGTAAATGGTACCAAATGCTCCTGTGTGCTCTGAAAAAGCCTGCCAGGTCCTAAGCAGCTGCAGTAACTAGTGTCAGTTGCTGCTTTATATTTCACCCTACACTGTGAGGATCACAGTGATGGAATTAGGGACCAACAGACAATGTGATTGGATTTAAGGGCAGACTGCAGCCGTACTCACGCTGCCTTCTTTTGCTGAAGTGCTTAGGAGCCTGTGATATGTGTCTTAATGTTTCATTTTCAAAGATAAATGATGCTTCTTGTGTCTCTTAACTGATAGCAGATAATTTGGAGAAAGAAGGACATGGTTTACTTAAAATGGAATATAAATTCATTAGGCGAACACCATCGTTTGCCCTCTGTGCAGAGAAAAGCATTACAAACTTCACTGGGAGTCTCTGGACTGTGCCCTGACACAGATAAATATCACCAGCAGAATCACTCAGAACAACGTAAATCCATCACAACTGAATTAACTTCCCCTGCACTACCTGGGAATAGATCACACATAATTTATATCAGAACTAGAGGGGCTGGTCTGCAAGACGGACAAGATGACCGTTAAGATTTTCTTAGATGGGATCCTCATTCCTACAAACTCTTTTCTCATCACCTCTGCTGGACCTGATGAAGACAGTTTATGTGTACAGAAATGGTAATTCCTCCCAAGACTATTTCAATTACAGGGAACTGAAACTCTGGGAATGTATTTCTCCAAAGCAGAATGCCGCAACATTGAGAATAACCTTGCAACATTTTCAACACATCTGGCTGAGAACAGCTGGAGAAGCAGCACTCATGCAAATGTTTTATCTCTGTGCTTAAGGTTTGTGAGCTAATGCTGTGGCTCCAGGGAGCCTGGAGTGGACTCCAGCAACTCAGTGCGGCATTTTGCAAATTGCTGTAGAACTGACTTTTGAGGATGCAGAATCCACTGCAAGCAACTCACCTCCAACCACTTCATTCTGAAAACTTCCCAGGATACTGAGGATAACAATTCCCTTTGCCTATGAGATTTACTGTACAGATGTCAGGCTGGAAAGCATGCGCAGGTATATCTTGCATTACATATCCTGTGCAATGTTACTTGAAACAAGCTGCTCTATGAAACTGCTAGCATAACCATCTTAAAGATATACATTCATTCCAATGCATTGCAATGGCAAAATACAAGAGGAGCTGAGCACAATAGTGCATTTTAAAAGATTTCTCCCATCTTTGACTTTTTTTTTTTTTTTTTTACACACTACATGAACAATCCCTCTCCTACCACAGAACCACTGAAAATAGAGAAAAACTTTTCCCACGTTGAATCTTGGTTGGTTTTCAGCTGTGTCTGCAGATGGAACCACAATGAGCCTAGAAGCTTTTGCTCTGTGTGTACAGGCTGTTATCTCCACCAGCATCTGACCTTTTCCAAATGTGATTCAAGATGACCTTTTACTATTATTGCAGCAGTAAATGCATTTTTTTTTCCAAGGTATTCTCACTGGAGCATGCTTTACATTAGTAGTTGGGATGCATCTGAAAATCCAACTTCTCTGCTGTGTAAGGTTTATTAACACAGCTATCTCTATAGAGATGTACAATATCATATGAACCTTATATGAAATGAGCATTACCATCAACGCACCACTATCAAGCAGCACCTCTCAATGGGCAATGCAGCTGTCCAAACAATTCCTGTTTCACCTCGGTGGCATATAGGTACTTGTTTACTCTCTTCCAGCAGAATACACAGAGGTAATTCTTCTGGATTTCATCACTGTCCCTTGTTTTATGCTTTATATTCAACCTCTCAGGAAATCAGAGAAAGGTATTATTTCCTAACAAAAATATCTGTCATCTGATCGTTGCTGGCAGCTTCCACTATTTTTTTTTCCCCTCAAGTGAGTGCTTTTGTTTAATGTCCTTTTGGTGGGAGTGTATTTTATACTGGCAAAGTGCAATATGGAAGAATATCCAACTATCGCCTGCTGAAAGCTCACACCACCCTTTGTCTCACAACGAAGCTGGACTCAGTGGTTGCTCAACAGAAACAAATAAAAGGCTGCACGTGAATTTTCTGTTTGAGAGTCTCGACAGATGAAAATGTCAGTCCAGAATAAATGTTGCTGACCAAGGTAAGGGATTCCCCAGTAACTTGAAAGTTCATTCATCAGAAGCTACCAAACCCAAATAACAATAATAACACGAAAAGAACAGTGCTTGGGTCCTAACATCTGAACTCTAAAAAGATCACATGGAAAAGCATATCTGAAAGCAAATAAGATCAGAAATCAGAAAGCAGTGCCATAGACTTCATTTTTTTTTTCCCACTAAATCTTCCTTCCTGAATCTACAGGGTTCAGCAATAAATAAATACATAAGTGCAGCCCTGACCATTCCAGACCACAAATTCAGAAATGGTCACAAAATTCATTTCTTCAGTGCACATTTTTAATCCCATCCGGACTCTAGCTATGAAGCCTTTGTACCAACCATTGCCTCTCCCTTCACCTGGATAGCACTGGTGGGGATCCACTGTATCTCCTGTTCTGGACTGCTCCCACTCTTTGAGATGCATCCTTCAATGAGACGATACATCAGTCAAAGCGCAGCGTTGCAGTCTCATTTGGAATACAGGCATAGTTTTTTATTTCTGAACCCTGACAATGCACAACTGGAAGAAAGACTGCATGGCTTCAGTAGTTAATAGCAGAGCAGAAATGAGCATTTCCCAGAGGCTCTGGAATGATGCTGGAATTCAGACTATGCCAGTATCATCTGTAAAGGAGCTCCTGGATTGGTTAAGAAAAGTCCATATCCTTTTGTAAATAATTAGAGGGTTAATAGATCAACAGTGCACCTTTCCCAATGAGCCCTTATTGACAAACAGTATTGAATTTAAGAGTATAATGAAAGTCACCAACAATCCCAACAGCTATAAAACGGAATTGTTTGATTCTTACAGAGATGTCCTGGGATGACAATGACAGAAAACAAAAAGAATGACATTTAAAAGGGAAAGCACCTGATCTGATATTATGAAGATGCAAATAGCTCGATGCACGCCTGCAGATTTGCACTCTAACGCGAGTGCAAACCAGCTAATGACTTGCCAAGAGCTTCAATCATTTGTAGGTTCGTGATAAATTATGTAAAAGCTCATCAATATCTTTCAACAAAATCTTTTCTTGATAAGGCTAAAGCCCTGTTTAGTTTTGTTTTTTACATCATGTTAAAGACTAGGGCTATGAAGGCTACAAATGCAAAAAAGACACAAAGTGGTGACAGTGACTTCTTTAGTGGTAAAGGGATGCAGAAGTGAATCTCACATAGCTGCTGGTGTTAAATGCATGGCCTGGAGCAGGAAGATGATTTCAGTGCTCAGTGGCACAGCCTCCACTTACATGCATGCTGGAACACTTCTGCCATACTATAATTACATTGTACCAAGAAAGGTGAAATCACAAAATAGAGGGAAATATATATATATAACATATATATATATATATATTCTGTTCTGCCTCTTTGGGAGACAGCAGAGACCTGCCTGCTCAGTTCATGTGTGAAGGAATTATGCCCATACTGTCTGGAGGAAAACAGAAGCAGAGAGGAGAAAGAAGGGTATCAGTTATATTCTTCAGTCAGAGAACACCAACACTAATGTAGTATTTGTGTCCGGTTCACTGAACGCTGTATTCCATAACCAGGCCAGGCCAAGGAATTTTTTGTGATAGCAATTTTCTGCTTTCCTGTGTCATGCAGTGCCTAGCACAGCAAACCAGGATTGCTCGTGTAATAAACATGATCAATAGTACTGATTTAACCAAGCAGTCAGCATGGGAAAACTGAGGCTTAGGAAACAGAATTGCTACCCTTGAGTTTTGAAGAAGAACTTAGAGTTGACTGATGGAATGGACCAGCAGCTGTATAAAAGCCTGCTCCATTGGTTTCCTGGTGCAGAAATGCCAGCTTCGTTTCTGGTGCTCATCTGTAGCTCTGCCCCACTGACAGTTACAGACAGAGCAGCCCTATGGGTCCTCCTGTTTTTCTCATGAATTGTATAATGCATCTTTCATCATCAGTTGCCAAATGAAAGAAATGGTATAGGATAAGTATAGATGGAATAGAACACTCAGTTCAGAACAGACATTTAGCCCCAGGGTTTCTTTTGCTCCCACAGACACTTCACATATTCACATTTCACAGAGTGTATCAGTCAAAACTATCACCTAATTGCAGTAATGATCTCTCGGTTAAGAGCAAACTCTTGGCAAAGCTTCAAGCCCTAATCATGTCAACTGACTCCAACCACAAGAAAACAAGTACCTTTAAAGGTGTCATTTCTTATAGCATGACCATTACTGGCACCCCATGAAGCACACATGCCACATCTCTAAGTCCATCCTCCCGCTGACCCATACCAGCCCCTGGAATTCTGGTTAAGACAACCATACTCTGGACAGTTTCGTGGCTTTCACTTGGCAGCAACTCAGCACAGTTTTAAATCTGCAAGAAGTTTTGTACATCTGAAATGGATCAATTAGAAGTAGTAAAATACCTCCTATCTCAAGTCATTTTCTTCAGTGTTTCCCTATTTTTGAAGCAGTATTTTCCATTTAATTTTTGTCTGTCTTAAATGATCTGAAAGGAAAATAAGCTACAATGAATATTTTAATGAACTTGGCATTATGCAAATTGGGAAGTTTGGACTGAACTCTAAATTAGCTCTCAGCTCCTGGAGGACTGCTCATGTGATTTCCCACCTACTAAACACTGACCCTTGGCATTCTTCTGCTCTGGAGGAGCTGAATGCAATTCTTGACAGGCAGAGCTCACAAGGTAGGCTATGGCTTCAGAAGTCAGACTGGGAAGCAGACCTCCTTTGGCTGTCAATGCAACTGTTATATTTCTTTTTTTTTTTTTTTAATCTGTCATTGTTGGTGACAAAGAAAAGAAGAATGAACACTATGCAATTCCCACACTCCAAACAGTAATTCTGATTGATCTAACTGTAATGTTGTTATTTACTTTAGCAACTCTGCCAACTCATCTCACAAAATGATAGGAAAAAATCAATGATTAAAGTCATATTCAAATCACAAACTCAAAGACTTGCCTGCTCCTGCCATGCAATTCAGGAATGTGAGTTAGAGCACCTGAGTGTTAATACAGCCCTGCAGAAACCATCTAAACACATCTCTTGACCCAAAAGTGAAGCAAACTAAATAAGTATTCTTAAGGAACTCTTAAAAATTATGATTACTTACAGCACTCAACTTATCTGCAACTAACAAACATTCCAGGCCTGATGAATCTCCAACTCTTCTTTCTGTTACCTACCAGAATTAGAAGTACAATACACTTAATTTAAACCATATTTCTGGATGCTCTAAGTGTTTTAACAGAGCTGAAAGGCTTGTCATCTTGCAGAAAGCAATTCTATATCATTATTCTATCAAAATTCACAGGCTCTAACAAGCAAAGTGAAAAACAAATTATGAATATGTTCTTCCTAGCATGTACATTCCTCCTTTAACACATGCTTTCTGGAGCCTGTGGCAGACTTTCTACACAGCATGTTACAGAACAGCAAGATGTGTTTGCTACAGGTATGTAACTTAAAACTGTTTGTAAGAAACATCCTAAACTTGTCCCTTTTGGTAAATGTGACATCTTTACAGCATATGCTTAGTAAATGAAAGCCCTGGGAAAGGGAGGAAAGTCAGGATACCTCCCATATAACTGATTGTAAATTCTTGGGCACCAGGTTTATATTCTTAATAACCTACTAGTTAGACTTAGTGTGTCTGTTCCATCTAAGTCAATTTAAATGAGGTGTACCAGATACAGTACATAAAGTGTTTCATACTTGTGGAGATATGTTTAACTATTGTTTCTTTAGGAAAAATCTAATAGCTAGCTCCATTTAATCACTGTCAGATGTTCTTCATGTTGCAAGTGGTAACTTCCTTGACACAAACTGCTTTTAATCAGGAACCCCCAACATATCTCACATACATTTCAGACTGACTTTTGTGGCACATTAAAAAGTTTTTATAATATTTTTTGTCCTGTTACGGTGGTTTACTTTTTGCTTTATTAAGTACTGTAGGAAAAGCTCTGCAACGCAACTTTGCAAAAAGCCATGAATTCCATGGGGCTTCATAAAAATTAAAAAAGAAATGCAACCCCCACCTCCAGTAAAAGCTCTCTCCACACGTACTTGGAGTCTTGGTTAATAAAACCAATTTTGTCCAACTGGTGCAAAACCTAACCATGAGCCCGATGGAGTGTTACCATTCTCCTTGATCTAAAAGCTTGTTTGTAAACACATCTCAGCAGAGAACACACAGATGCAGCGCTGACAATACCAGCTTTCAAACTATGTTCTTTAACTTCTCTGACTCGAAAAAGGCAATCAGAGCTACCCCCCAGTGCGTGATTAAAAATACGCAGGGGATAATCTAGCCTCCGAAAAGCTGGAGAAAAGGTGGTGTCGAGACCGGTTTGAAGTGGCCTCCTTAATAGAAAAGGACGGTCCCTTTCTGTGTACATCATGATTTGCTTTGGGATTTCTGTTGTGCCCTGTAAGCCTACAGGATATTACAGCAGCTTTTGTGTCGCTGGTGACCCAGCTGTTCATTATTGAAAAATTCCACTGCTTGATGCTGAGGGCAGGAAGGCTGACCCCTCATCTTACGGACGTTACTATCTTTCAAAAGATACAGGATTAAAGGGTTGGGCAAAATCTGGAGGAAAGCTATGTCTGGTTTTCTGTGTTTTCGTTGTCTTTCACTATATTGGCCCAGAGAGGGATGTTTGTACAGGATTTAATTAGTTGGAATCAGGCTGAGATTATTGTTGAGACTATTTACTCAGCAAATCTCCAGTCTGAGCCGGAGCTCGAAATGAGTCTGAATAAGAAAATCGAGGAGTGCTCCGTCTTCCTGCTCATATTCTGTAATGAGCAGCAAGACGGGGTGTGAAGGGTCTGATCATGTGAGATACGAAGTGCCCTTCGTTCCCACTGGGATCAATACAGCATGGGGGGAACTATCATTATCTCACAATTGAGCCCTAATCAGTTATAAATAGCAAGTGAGAAGATCACAAAAGCCCCTGAGGTTTAAGAACCCTCACTGTATTCTCTTGGGAAGCACGGCTATAAAGCAAGTGCATGATACAGCACAAGAAGCAATAAAAGGCATTTCTTATCACTGCTGCAGTTGCGGTTGCAGGGATCCAGTCATTCTGTACAAATCAAGTCTTTATAATTAAAAAAGATTAGAAGTAGATTGTTTTCTTTTTACATATTTCTTTTATAAACTAAAGCATCAGTATTTGGATGTGAGATTTTGTCTTGGGTGGAAAAAGATGCATTACGCCTTCTAGATATATGTAAGGTAGCTGGAAGCAGAAGCTGGAGATACAGTCAACATGGAAGAAAGCAGGACACAAGGCTCTGCAGTAGGCCAGGAGCATCTCAGAGCTCACAGCATCTTCACAGCTGGGATTCCCCTGGCACAGGGAGGGAGGAGATGCAGGCATGACTTTCCCTGGGCCTTCGTGTCCAACACTCCTCAACAAAGCAAAACTCTGAGCTCTGTATTTCAAGAGGAGATAGTACCTCTTGGGAAGACCCGTGAAGGTCAATGAGCTGCTGTTCATACTTGTGCAGGGTAATACAGGTGCTTCAGCCACAATGTGTAAACACAGAGATACCAATGTATTTTCTGGGGTTCTGAAGAGAGCAGAAGTGGTTCCTCCATCAGCCCTTCTCACAGTGCTCCTGCAAGCATTCAGGTACAAAGCAACCTCAGTACACTCAGTTATCAGGTGTACTTCATTGTAGAAGGATCCCTACCAATATCATGACTGGCCATTTGTAGAAACAGCTGATCATTGTCTGCTGTATTAGAGAAGGCACTGAGATTGCTGAAAGAAGAAAACAGCACAAACCTCATCAAAGAACTACTCCTTTGATTTATTAGGCTTGAAATCCTGATGATGACCCAGAACCAGCTGCCAGGATCTCGCATCTCAAACACTAGATAAACCCAACTATATCACTGCAGCTGAGAATGCACAGAAATCCAAAGATTTCTACCATGTAGGAAGATTTTTAAGGTGAAATGGCGGTTCTGTCGGTTGCACTCATTACTATGGCATTAACCTGGGCCTGCCTGTGAGAAGAGAGGAACATCCCAGTTCTGCAGATGTTACCAATCCTGAGGCTGCTCGCTGCAGTGGGGCAACAATCCTTCCTGGAGGCACGAGGCCCCGTGCTGCCTGGCTGCGCTCCTCAGTCCAAATAAGATTGTTTTAAAGTCACACGCACCAGACTGAAGAGTAACAGACACAGAGAAAGCAAATATTCGAGTTCCAGCGGGTCCTCCCTGGTTGGACCCCAGTGACTGCCTGCTCCAAAAGACAAAATGCTGTGACCCTAGCACACAGTAAAATGCATCCAGCACACTGAGCATCCCTTCAGCTACTGAAAAATTAAAGCAAGAAGGGGGAGGAAATTTAAGTGTAGCTCTTGAATTCTAACTTTGATTTATGGATTTGTTTTGGTTCTGAGTGAACTGGCATTGACTAAAAGACTTGTTGTCAGCAAGCATGCTATCAGCATTTTTCCTTTAAGGACACACAATCTAAAGTAAAAGAATAAAGACAGACCAAGATTGATGTTGTAGTTTTTGTTCGCATGTTTTGGGTTGTTGGGTTTTTTTTGCAGTTTCCTAGTAATGGTGTATTAATAAGCTCTGCAAGCTGTGGGAGCATGACTTTGCAGGCAGGTTTGCCTGGAAAGGCGGCAGAGGGACCTCTGCAGTGCTGGAGTGAGGTCCTGCAGCAGAGCAGGGCATAAGGGTCTCCTGTCCACCCTGCAGCTGCTGTGCAGTGCTGGGAACATCCCCAGACCTTTGCCAACTGTTCTCAACATGTCTGGCAGCTCACAGAGCCTAAGGAAATGGATGCAACATTTATATTACATGGTTACATTATCTGCTTGCTGAAACCATGGCCTCCTTGTGCACTCAGACTCTTCTTCCTTAAGAATGGAAGAGAATTTGAATAGATTCGAGTCTGAATAACAGTGAGATGCAGCAGACAATGAACCAAAAAACCTCTTTCAAACATTTTAATAGTGATCCTGCATGCAATGGCAGTTATGAATTCTCCCTGAAATACACTGTAAGCTTTCACAATTATTATGTTTTTCTGAAAGTTGGGGGTCTTTGTTGTTATTGTTGCTTTGTTTTTTCTTCTATCAGAAATGCAGATTATAGAGGCAGAGCTGCAGGGCGCAGCTCACACACAGACCCTGCTCTGCTGCCAGCCCTGCCCTGATGCTGGAGTAACTGCTTTACCCAATGACTTCCTGTGCTATTCAAAAAGTACAAGCATGTAAAACACTTTGTGTATGTGAGGAAACTTAACCTCTTCACAGAGAAAAAAATGTACATATTCTCCAAAGTATAAGTTAAGAAATTAATTATGAAGGTTTCTTTTTTTATTCAAGTAGCGGGGGGAAAAAAAAAAAAAAACACGATGATTTTGAACAAGGTAAAGCTCTGTGTAGAATGGCTCATTTAAAATAACCGTGCCACAGAGGTTCACCTATGTCCGAGCTGCAGTGAAATTCAAACCCTTCTGTTTCAGAACTCTGAGACACAAAGGAGCACAGCAGGAACAAAGCACAGATTGTGAGCCGCCGCTGGGCCACGCTCACAGGTACTGGCGAGATGCAGGACCACAGGAAAGAGCATTAAAGGCAGTTTGGGGCTTGAGTGTGTGTGGGACATGGGGTTAGCATGCTTTGGTAGACACAGGTCAAGCACAGGCACAGCACTTCCCCAAGGGAAAATAGTTTTTTGAATCCTTTCCTCTTGATGCAAACAAGACACCACCAAGCATCCTCGCTGCATGATGGCTGTGACTACTGCAATGATGGTACAGACCAGCAGGTGAGAGCCCCCTGTGCCAGCCCTTAGTCCTGGGACCTGCCAGCACCCCGTCCCTGCCAGCACCAGACCTTGTCCCAGAACAGGGGGCCTCGTGAAAGGGATGGGTGAAGGAAGAGCTGCACTGGCAGCCCTGCCTCACACAGCAGCTCTGGGCTGAGGGGTATCTTCCCCTGCACCAGTAGGTGCACCCAGCACAACGCATCTGTCCCCACAGTGCTGTGTGTGCAGTGCCCACACACCCTGTGGAGCAGAATGCAGTCCACCTGCTCAGCGCTGGGGCTGCCTGCTTATTCATCAGGTGAGCAGAAAAGATCTGCAGCAAACACTCATTTGTCCCGCTTTGCAGCCACACTTGCTCTTTTGTTGAGGTGACACATGTAGGAACAGGGCATAAAATGACAGATAAAGTGCAAACGCTGCAAGTGTCGCGCTGTGCTTTGGGAGCTCAGCAGGGCTGCGCACGGCAGCACGCAGCGCTCATGGCAGCCGGCAGCTAATGAAAGCCCTTCCTCCTCTTTTTTCCCCCCTTTTCTCTCTTCTTTCTTTTCACAAATACCAAACAGGCGGTTAAAAAGCCCTGATCTGATAGCATCGTCCAAGCTGTGTTGTACCTTGAGAAAATCAACATCCAAGCTGTTGACAGTGTGATTTCCCTATCGGCTCATCCTGCCATGAAGAGCAAGCAGGGCCAACATTTTTGGTGATTTATAAAGAAAACTGTTTTCACAGACAGAACATGAAAGACGCAAGCTCTAGATTACTACTAAGATTAGCATGCAAAAATGTATTTGAATTTCTGATCAGCAGGAGGCTTCAAAGGGACCAAGTGCAGATTAGCAGGTGTTATGTGAAAAAAGAGAGCTTTTGTGCTACAAAGTTGCACTAGCAAAACAAATATGTCTTTCACTTTGAAGAGCTGGGGAGGAATTTGTGGCCACTGCCATGGAAACTCAACAGGCCCTACTCTACAAAGCCAGATTTTGGAGACAGAAGTGCTGTTATGTCTGTATGCAGCTGAACACAACCTGTCCCTATCAGAAGGCTGGTGGGGAAAGTAAAGTTACAACGTGACGTGATTGCAACACCTTTGTTTATTTCTGCTGAACTTCCATTATCTGAAAAAGTGAACTGCATGGCAAGCATTTGCCTTCAATAATGGAGCCTCCAAAATTACAGAAATTCAAAGAAAGAATTCAGTTTCAGAGAATCAGAATTTAGTTATAGAGGACTTTGGCTGCCACTAACATTGAGCTCAGTTTTCAAGGCTGACAGTCTCACCCCAAAATTGTGCACAATTAATCTTCAGTTATGTATCTTTTTCTGCTTCTTTTTTCCATCATCCAGTCTCTGCACCATAACTAAATGGTGCTCACACAAATCACCAGGCCCAGATAAGTTAGAAATGTTCACAATAAACTCAAAGAGACTGTGCTCAAACACTTACAAACCTACTTCCTTGCACCCTCCAAACCCAGTGCTCTGCTCTGATGTTCAAAGTAAACATGGGTGAATGCCAGAGCCCCTCAGGTATATTCTCCATCCTCAGCTATCATATGCAGCCTAAGTGTTCTCAGAGTGGACAGAAGACAAAGCCTCCTTCCAGGACAAGGAGGAATAGAATGGCAGCACAGTGGGCTAACAGCAAGAGGTGGTGAGAAAGACCCCTCTTGAGGGACAACAACAGTAGGACAAGAGGCTCACAAACTGCAGAACTTCCCAGGGGAGCTTCTCTTGTAAGCACCTGTCTGCCTTTCGCTGCCCAGTGTACCTGGTGCAGGCTGCAGACATTGTTTTATAAACAGAATGTGTCCATGATAATCCAGTTAGTCCACCACTAACTCATCCCCGTCAGCCCACTTAAAACACACAATTAATTAACTGATGCCAAGATATTACGCTAAAGGTCATAGTATCTCACATATTTCCTCATAAAGTTCAGCTTTTGCTTACCAAACAGTCTGATGGAATCCATTATGGGATTTACGACTGGGAGCCTGCTTGAAAACTGATGGTGTTCGGGGCAAGACCAACTGTGAAAACCACAAAGCCCCCAGTGCTGGAGCCGTGTTGCCTCCTTCCCCAGGAGGGCACAAAGCTCTAAGCCCACACAACCCACTTTCTGTGCTCACACCTTCCACTATACATGAAAGCACAGGCTGAATGCTGCTGATGTTCCATTCCTGCTTGGGGAGAGCACAAGAAACCTGACATCTGATATTGCCTTATACTTACAGGTGAGAGTAGTGAGTGCCTGGTGCTCCCACAAGTGAAATTTCGAGTGCCTCAAATGGGGTGCAAAATATAAAAGAAACAAAGTTTTCAAAGACTTGAAAAGACAGACTTAAGAAACCCCTCCAGGGCCAAAGGGTCAGCAGGGGACCAAAGCCAGCGCTCCTGTCTGCTATACTTGTGTTTCAAGAGTTAGATGAGGCTGCCTCCAGGCACCCTCTAAAGTGAAGTCAAGATTCTGTGCAATTCTCCTACAGAAGGATTTTACTTTACAGACTCCCTGAGGACTTTCTGGCTTGGGAGTTTTGGCGGTGGAGGTTTGTGAGGACAGCTACTAGGGCAGCTCTACTTAAAAGCAGCGATCCTAGAAAGCCCTGGACAGAAGGGATCCTGGCACCATTTCAGACGTGAGGCAGAGTTTATGCTGCTCTCATAAAACCGATCCGTGCTGGTTTCCTACTGTCTCAGATAAGAAGTGGTAGAAGAGACACTCCTTAGACACAGTGGTTTGTTTTTTTTTCATTAGGTTCTTTTTTTTTCCCCCCTCCTATTGAAAATATAAATTGTTTTTAAAAAAACCCACACCACAAAACACACCAGTGTCAGAGTGAGAGAGCTCTGTTAAACATACAAAAATGCTCTACTGAATTAAAGTAAGAAAATGTTCTGTAGAGGGTGGGAGCAGCAGCAGACATCAGATACCAGCTACCAGCGAACAGCAACAGTACAACAAAAGTCACTTGGTGTACTTGCTAGAACACATATTTGCTGCCTTAGATCTCATTTTTAACTTCCACAACTACTTGTGCAGGAATACAGACTTCCTTTCCAGCTTGACTTACCTTAGCCTACTTCATTCATATTTCAAAGTATGCATTTTGCCCCCAAGAAATCTGGCAAAAAAACGAAAGTGCTGTCCTTTTCTACTTGTTGGATACTTATGAAAAGACTCACAGTATTAAAAGCTAAGGAACTGGTTCCACAGAATTCCACTGAGATAAAGCACACCATTTGCTGTAGATATTGCCTGAATTTCAGTATCATTTGTATTCAGTTTAGAGGAAGCAAAAGCTTTTGTTTTTAAACACTAACTGGTCACATGCTTGGATACACAAAGTAAAAGGCAAACAGCACTTTTAAGTTTAAAACACCAAAAAAATGCTTTCAAATAATAACCCTTGAAGCACATTTCTTACAGGACAAGCAGTTGCAAATTAATCACTTAGAAACATTTTTGTAAGTTAGCAAGCTAAGATTTTCATCTTCCTCCACATCATGAATTTCTGAAGCCACTCCTTCAAGCGTAAGCACGAACCATACAAACACACTGCTTATCTATGTACAATAAAAGCGAAATGCAGCCTCTGCATTTATAGCATCTACATTCCTAGCACAGAAATATTTAAATCCATACTTAATTCTAAGATAGATATCACGTAAGAAAGATAATCAATTCAAAAGCAAAGATTGTAATTTTAAAGTATGGATTGGAAATGGCTGGGAAAATTATCCTGAACAGATGATGAAGGAAATTTTACGATACAGATCTAGAAGTTGAGGGAACAACTTCCAGTCAAATGCCAAGGGTTTACATTGTTAGTTATGTAAAACAGCAGAAGACAAGGCAGCTGAGTCTGTAATTCACAAAACCCTGATGAGTGTGGTCAACCTCCTGAAAGCTATAATTTATTATCAGAAATGTCACGCCTACACAATAGTCTTATTGTTGATTCATTAGGTAATTTCCCTTGAAGACCAGCTGTTTCTAGTGTGGTAGGATGAATAATGAGGAAGATATTCAATGTTCAGGGTACAAATGACAGACATAAGGAGGTTCTAACACCACCAGCATCCCACTGCCTACGGCACTAGCTCTGTGCTAGAGGGTAAAGGTCCTACACCTCCCACTTGCATAGAAAACCTCCCAGGTGTCAAATTTGCTCAGAGGGCAGGTTGCTGTGCAATACCTTCAATAGAATCAGGAGACCCATGTGATATGGCCAAGCAGGCCTTGGGCTCATTGTCACCTCCTATTTCCATTGACGTGCCCTGAGGGCAGACACTTTCTCCTCCCAGCAGACTCCATTTATTCCCAGGTGCTCCGGGGAGCGTTTTGCCACCAGTGTAGCTTGCAAAAGACAGCCCTGGTGGCTGTGCTCTAGGCAAGCTTTTATCCTGCTTTCCAGAGGTGCCTCTTTTTTAACCTTAAGCTAAATACAATCTCGGTAATAATTATTAAACTGTAATTTACTACAGCTAGTAGTACTATCTGCTAGTTTTGTCGTTGTTTTATTTTATTTTAAACAAATACATTATTCCTCCCTCAAATGATCCCTGTGAGGTCTAAATCTTCATCACGTAAGTAGCCCTGCAATTAAAGTGAGTTAAATTCACCAATAAGCAGACAAGCACCATGTGCTGTATGGTTGGTGTTCATTATGCTCAGTACATTAATGCTACCAGTTTGTCAAGTCTTTTCATGTTACAGCCACTTAAACTGCATTAACCAAGGAAAAAAAAAGAAAAACTTGTCTGAAGCTGATGATTTGCTCAGCCCTTTTAAGTGAATCCCAAATGCAACAATCAGGTGGAGCCGCTTCTTTACTTTTCAGAAAATATTTATTTGCAAACACAAATGCATACTGAGTGTCAGAGGCAAAGCTCCGACACGGCACCTGATCAGAATCGCTGCTGCTTTTGTTGTTGCTGAAGGCTGCAGCAGGATGGGAGTCTGGAAGATGATGGTCCCTCCTCTGGTAGATTCAATATAATACGGCGCTGGTACTCACGGGCTGACAAAAGGCACAACACTCTCATTTAAATGTAAAAAAAATAAAATAAAAAAATTGAAAACAGTTTGCCTAGTGCTTGCTTAAGCTCTAAAATGGCTGAAGAATAATTCAGATTTTAATAATCCGTCATTTACAATTGTTCCTATTCCTGCTACACTTCCCCTTGATTGCAATTAACTTAACACTTCTAAATAGGCTCATCTCTTTGAAAAGCTAGAAGAAATCCAGCCAGTAAATATTCCTTAAATATTTTTTCCTTAGTAAGGTATGCCTACATAGCACTCTGCTAATGGTACATAAAACATACAGCTGATTTTCCAGCAAAATTCTATCCTACAACAAATAATCCAGTAAATATCTAGTAAGGAAATCTTCAGAGTGCTGCTGTTGAGATAAAAATCAAACTATGGTCTTCACCTACTTACAGAAGGTAAGTAGGTACTACTACAGAAAAGGCAGTGTGCTAACAGCCTGGAATTACAGGTGGCAGATGAGCCGACTTTGTAGCATGTCAGCACTGCACTACAGTTCAATAACTCCGCATCCTCACACCTCAGCACACACGTTCTCCTCCCCCACAGTAACAACATCAGTAATTCTGTTGCTTTTAAACTGTACCCTTACAGGCTTTAACTGAAAGCAAATCAGAATATTTTTGCCATCTGAAGAAAAGGAGTGTGAGGACACTTTTTTTCCCCCATAACAAAGAGGAATAATGGTCTCTAACACAACTGCCATAGCTGACAGGCAGAACCATTGCCCACCCCTGCAGGTCATGGGGACCGTGGGCCTCACCAGGCAGCTCTGAGTAAACTTTCCTCCACACCTGAAGCCCGTCAATGTTAAGAATAGATTTCAAGTGTCATTAAGATATCTGCATAATTCACGTCCTAATCCTGCTTTCCTTAGGAGAATTTTAAATGTGAAGCTGCTCCATGTCTAAATGAAGGTATAGCAGAGGGACTTGTTCTAGGTTTAGACTGCTAGAACTCCACCTGTTTCTTTCCTTTAGTTAGCCTCCTTAAATGTGAATTCCAGTCCTGGTTTCCTGAAGCCATGTCAGGAACACAGCAGCTCTGCCACACAGGAAAGCACAGCCACTGTGGTATGGACTGTGGGCTCACATCTGCTGCCTCCCCACACCCAAGGAGGATGAGGAAGGGGCTGTGGACATCGGTCACTCTCTGAAGCTGCTCGCAAACTAAAATCCTGCTGTGGCTGTGATTTAATTTTGCTTCATTCTGTCAAAGAAAGCACAGCTTGGGCATTTGTGATTATGGATAATCCAGCTGTTGGCATCTGGCTGCACTTGTCAGAAGTCTCAGAGCTGAAGCACCTCTCTTGTACTGTTAAGCTCCCTCCCATGAGTTACACCATTTGCTGACACAAGATCAGTAATGCTTAAAAACTAGTCCTTTCCCCTTGGCCATTTCGCTAAGCAGTCCATCTGCTGACTTCTGGGAGGAGACTGCACTGTGTTTCCAAAGCAGCAGACCCATTCCTATTTTCTGGCCCACCAGATTTTCAGGGTCAAATGATTGGCACAATTCCTCCATAAAGAAAATATATAAACTGTGCCCTACTATGGAAAATTCAGTCTGCAGAGGTGCTTTTTGCAATTAACAAAATCTTGTCCGCAGCACAGTTTTAGAATCTGATTATCGTTCTACATTTATCTTACGCAAAGTGGCTGACATATAACTGCAAAATAATGTGATAAAAACCATTTATAATGCCAGCTTATTCCAGGTCTTTCTCCCTAACTAGTTATGACAAGGTAATAATGCTGGTTATGCATTTGTCTGACTTTAAATTGGTTACTTATAGCCATGATGGATGAGGGGAAAGATCACCTTATTCTGAAAAGAAGCTCTTGATTTCTGATCTCATTTTTGCAGATAATGAATTATATCTAATTAGTAGGTTCCAAATCTAATCAGGAGGGAGAAATGTTGACCCAGACAAAGCAAAAGAGGGAGAGAAGGTTTCCTTCTATGGTTTGGTTTGGTTTGTTTATCTCAAACACCCCATCAATATAGCGTTGAGTAGAGGTGAGCACACTGGATAAAGATGGAACATTCTGAACGTTCACTGTTTCAACAGTTTAATAAAATTCATCCCCACAGATGTATTTTTTTCCACTGAGAATATAAACTGCTTATTCACCACTACTGCTGCTCTGTTGTATTTTTTCAGGAACAGGACGAGTAATTACTGTCATCAGTGCAAGCAAATCAGACCACGAGTGAGATAAATCAGTCTCGATGAAATGTTACAAAACGGAGTCAAGAAAAAATTCAAGCCGAATTTTTAATAAACAAACAATTTTTTGAAAACATCCAGGAGGAAAATTTCTAATAATCATATTTTGCTCTTATCCATAACTGCAGTTTTCCGTAGTAGGGCCAGAAGGTTAAAGGGAACCCACATACAGAAGTGCTGACCTGGATGTCAGTCAGTCAGCTGGACAGTGAGTGACACCAACTCTTGAGGTGCTGCAGCTGCTGCCAAAATAAATCCTTTTTAAAAGCAAAATCCTAAATAGATCTTAAACGTTACGAAATATTCCTAAAATTTTGATCCATTCTACTTAACTACAATTTAAACAACCCTTAAATCTACCAAATAGCTTAGTCTTAAAAGGACATCACTTCCTAATCCTTATTTACGGCCCGGAGATCCGTCCCCGGCCGCAGAACGCTCAGGCTGATGTAATTACGGAGCACCAGCTCTGCGCTGCTCTGCCCGCACCTCCCGCCCCTGCAGCCCGTGCACAGGTGGAGCTGCGGTGTGTAACGATGTCTGCAGCAGCAGCTTTTCCTAAAATGAAATGGTACTGGGAAAACGTGAGGGAGCGCAGAGCCGAGCCCGGCGATACTGCAAGGCGAAGCGCTCGGGCCGCGGTGCTGACCCGAACGGCCCCGACCCGTCCGTTCCGCACGCTCGGGGCGGCTCTCGCCAGGCAGAGGGCAGCCTGGGGCCTCACCTGGAACCCGCAGCTGTGCCTCCTGGAGATGAGCTTCCCCGCTTCTCCCGGAGCCTTTTGCTGAGTGTATAAAGCAATCCCCAGAGGGTTCTGAGCATTAACAACCACGGCTCCCTAAGCCCGAGGAAAGGCGAGCGACAAAAGGCATGCAAGATGCGGCTCCAGCACACAGCAGGGCTCGCGCTGTGCCTGCAGTGATGCCCCGGAGCAATACGGCATCGGCTTGCAGGGATCCGAACATGTGAGAAAACAGAGCCGTGGCAGTGATTTCCCATTCATTATAACCAAACTTTTCTGCAGCAAAAGGGAGATGCGACCAGAGGCCCTAAAGCACAGTGGGCTGTTTGACATTCCTGCTCCTGTGTGGTGACACTGTGGGTGCAGAGGAGCTCTCAGGAAGACAAACACTGTGTGCAGCCTGTGAGGATGGCTGAAAGCTGCTGAGCAATTTCTGCACTTCCAGAAGTGAGTGGAATTTTGTGTGGACTATTAGAAGTGAAATCATCAGCTGCGCCAGTCACTACGTGACTCTTGCTTCAATCATAATTCGAGTCTTTTCAGTGCATGGCACCCTGCATTCAAATCACCATCCATCCCAAGGATGTTCTGTCCAACTAGAAATCAGCTTCATGCAGTCAAACTCAATGCAAGAGACACTTAAAAATCCTAATGTCTGCAGATGGAGTGCAGGACTGAATGAACAGGAGTCTGCCTAGCGTCCTCCTTCATACTGCTTTTAACCACTGCCTTTAATGGTGGTTGCAGGGCAGGACAAATCTTTTCCAGGCCTATTCAGTTTGTTCATAGGTGTATTCTGATAGTTTTCCAAAGTTGTTTTCCAAAGCAAGTATGTTAGTACTAAAAGACTGGGTGATTTGCCTGCAGATTTCCCCCACTTTGTAAGACCTCCCAATCGTTCTAATGCTAAGGCCTCAGAAGTGTCCAGTGCTGAACTGCATTTACTCAAAGAATCACTAAGGTTGGAAAAGACCACTAAGATCATCTAGTCCAACCACCATGCCACTTTGTCTTCTGCAGCTTAACACAGGTAGAGGCTTTTTTATTAGCTGTGTAGATACACCATGGCTTGTCAAGCACTTTAAGTCCCAGCATATAAAACACGACAAAGGAACGCTTACAATTTATAAGCACATATTCTACAGCCATGGCAGATAAGCTGTCATTTACTGTACTAAAATAGCCAAACAAATGGCTTACAGACCATTGCAGCTTCATGGATAAAGCAACAAAAGCTCTCCTGTTATGAACCTTAATTTTGTATGTGTGCTGCAAAAGCTATTGTTGGCTTAAATCTGTCTGTACAAAGCCTCAGCCATGGGTACTTTCTCAAGCATCTGAAAAGTACAGCGAGATAGCCATAACAAGCTTTGTTGGGTTAAAATGGATATTCTGAAAAGAAAAAAAGAAAAGCTCTGACAAAGTCTCTGGCAGATGATGATCTCTGCAGTTCCATCCTTTGCTTTCCTCAGTTACTTTGATAATTGCTAGACAAAATGAGTACTCCTCCAAGAAAGAGGATTCAAGCAACCTTGGTGTCAGAGCTTGAATGGATATTTTCTTTCTAAAGAATAAGTTAAATATAGGCAAATCTAGTCCCTTCTCTTTTGGGGTGTTAAATTCTACTTAATGCTCCTTTGCAAAAACAGCGATTTTATCTCAAAGCTTCTGCACTTTTTATTCAGTTCTCTCAGCAGCTGGCTATTCCAATGCTACATGTTCTGACAGAAGTTTCCTAATGCTTAAAACCAACTTCAGGCCTAGAACTATTTTAGCTGTGAACCCAGTTCCACCACCACTTTCTGAAGCACTGCTACACCAGAAGTTACCTTGGTATCGGCAAAGGCACCTGACCGCTCTTGATCTTAAGTCCAGATACTGCTGGCCTCGAGCTGCTGGAGATCAGGCATCTTTGGGATACACAGAGTTTGGGTTGGTGCTGTGTGGAGCCAGGGGATGGTCTTAATGATCCTTGTGGGTCCCTCTGACTTGAGATATTCTATGATCGTAATTAAACTGAAGAAATGTCAGGACAAAGGAATTCCAGCTACGTTGTTAGGAGCGCTCAGTGTTTTGTTTTAAATAAAAATAAGTATGCTTTAAAAGTTTATCAAGCTTTTAACACTTATTTTTGGTAATACGCATAAAACGTCTGGAACCCAATAATGATGGCAAGGCTGCCCGTGTGCTCCTAGGTATTAGGTTTGCATAGTTCACCCTGTTACAGAGGACTGCGAACATTTAGTGTGCAATACCAGTTTAGGAAGAGTCGCGTTTGCTCACCAGGCAGACTAGTAAAATGATGGATTAATAGGACTACATCTTTCATCTAATGAGGTTAAGTGACCAGTTGCAACTATGCTTGTTTCTCAGGCAATACCAGTTTCATGGAGCTCATTTTTAAAGCCAGACAATTCCGTTTCGTCTATTTATCTATTTATTTATGCATTTCCAAAATCACCGCAATATTTACTCTCTGTTATTAAACTCCATGTGTCAGGCACTAATGGCCTGTAATTATCTTTGAAACTGAATTTGATGTTGTAAAGCTACACAGTGTAGACAAGAACCTTAATGACGAATGTCAGTGCCAGGGCTGCTGGGAAGATTTCATCATGCGAAACACCATTCTGCCTCTGCAGTTTACTTAGAAAACACACCTGCCATGCAGAGCATAGGAAAACAGCAAGCGTTGCTTCCAAACTAGACCAGACCAACCCCCAAATACCCCAAGCCTCTCCGTTAATGAATTTCAAACTGCCCTGATAAAATAATGTAGAAAAGAAAAATTACTGTTAACAATGCTTATCATCACAACTCGTACTCAGCTGCCTACAAAGACATATTGCAACACTTTCTTATTCAGCAAAATAATTTACAACACAGTTCGACAAAATTAGCATAAATTCAGATGTCTGTGAGTGGTATTTCCTTTGTTCTCCTCAAGTTTGGCCAAAACAGCTTGTTCTATGTCATTCTTTTTGTGAACAAATGGCTGAGAGCTATCGTTGCCAATTCCCCATTATTTCCCTTTGCCCTTACTCATTCTGTCTTCATAGAGAACAGAAACCCCCCTAGCAGCAGGAGCACGCTGTCATTAATTCAGTTACCCAGGGAATTTCACACCTTTGCCAGGCCCTCTACGCTTCTCATTTCACTGCAACCTAATCTCAAATGGATGCAGAAAACTGTGAAGAAGGGCAGCTCAAGCTGAAGGCAGCAATTAAATGATAATTAGGGCTTTACTTCGTCTTGTGATTGATAGAGGCTTACTGGGCCCAAACTGCATCTTGTCATACACTAATAGGCTAGACAAGATACTCCACTCGAGTCTGAAGGATTTTGTCTTATCTCAAGAGAGATAATCTACTCAACAAGTAATCTCCTGCCTGTGGTAAAGCAATGCTGTATTTACGAGGCCAGTATTCTTTATGGTTCAGCTCTGAATGTGCCCTAGGACTTCTGCGAGGAGCAGTGGAGGCTGCAGCTTTCCTTTTGCATTTTCAGGCATTCAGGCATCTCTCCCAGTTCAACCAGGAAAGGTGAATCAGCTGATGTGTCCTGCAGCATTCCTCCGGCACAGATGTGCAAAAGCCATCGCCTCAGAGTCTCAAAGGAAAAACAAATTGAGCTGTTTTTAATCTTTACTATTCCTGAGAAAAATTAACCACATTAGAAAGATCAAATCCAGCCAAACACGAAGTGGGCAGAAGCTGAGGAGAATACACTGCCATGCATCGTCCGGGGCCACACCGTATTCTGTGCTGGCTCCAAGTCTGCATACTCCACTGTATCATTTGGGCCTTCGTAGGCCCAATTACTTATTATAAACAATTCAGTTTATCTTTATCAGAATCATTATCTAAATTGGCTACATGACACACACTGTTTTCCTAACTGCACTCTTGGGAAAATCTGCTATAAAATCAGTGATTTTGTACTTTGTAATTATCCCTATATGGGCTATAAAGCATTACACTTGTGTTTAAAATAGGTATAAGCTAGCATTTTCCAATGCTCATAATGGAACATTAATTTGACCTCAGAAAATAAAATACAGCAAAATATTTGGTGCAGTCAATTCAAACAGTTTTTGCAGCAGCCATAGCACATCTGCTGATCCGATTCCAAAAGCAGGTAACTTGTTTGTGATGCACTTGATTTTTATAATAAAGTTTTGCTCTCTTGCTTGATTTTTTTTTTTTTTCTCTGGGTGAGGCAAAGATGACTCAAGGTCGTGTCAAGTGAAACATGGCCCTAGTTGGCATCGTCGTCTAGAAATGAGGTGTCAACAATAACAGCTAACAGGATTGTACTCCCAGTGTCATTAATTTTCTCTTTCCAGTATCCTCCACATTTCCTGTTGTAAAAATGCTGGCCAATTTTTCCCTGTTGCTGACTTTTGTTTTCCTTACTGTTTTGAGAAATTCCTCCTTCCTCAGAATTTCTAAAGCCATTTCACACTGTGCCAAGCCAGCAGCTCTCCCCATGATTAAAACAAAACACTTTAGTTCTAAAGAGCAAAGACCTAACCTCCCATCTTGCACAACATGAGGTGTCCCCAGCCTCCCTTTTTAGCTGATTCTGCTTGCTTGACGTACTTTCAGAAGTTCAGTAACTAGCAGTGGAGGGGTCATGTTTGCCCTCAAGTTGCTGCTTTTCATGCTTGACATGTTTTTCTACTGTCCGGTCCCTTAGCTGCTGCAGGGTCACAAGGATGGAGAAAAAGGGTGGGGGTTACAGAAAGGGTATTGTATTACACAAACCCCAAAAGGTTTTGGTTACAGAATGTATATTGTCCATGCCTATTGGGCTTGTGGAGAAGTATCAAGTTCACCACATTCTCATTTGGAGACTTTGATCCTTTTTGTTAAAAAGAAGCTGCTTAGAATTACACTGCAGAGCAAAGAAATGAATCAGTTGTACTCACTCACCCAGCACTAAGGAATGCCAATATTTCTGTTAGCCAGCCCAATCCTAGGGAGATTTACCCAGCTGCACAGAGGCTGGAAGGAGCTTAAGTCTATCAACACAACCACAAGCTTTCCCCTCCTTTCAGAAAGGTCCAAGAACCTTTTATGTTGCCTGACTTTCAATGATGCAGAACCCCTTCACACCACTCTAGAAATGCATGAAATGCCACGCTGCTTTCAAGAATTTTTCGTCTCCTTTCGAATCTCCATCTATAGCTAAGGTAGCAATGGGAACCAGAAGCACGTGGCTTCAAGATCTCCTCTCCCTTGTCTACCAGCGATCACTCAGGCATTCCTGCTTGTGCAGGACATCAGATACAAATTTCTATGGAATCACCAGGACAGCAGTAGCCATGGTGTAGACAAGGCCCTCAGAAGATGTTGTAATACAAATAATGGTAGGAATGACAGAAACTGTTTTTTTCTTTTGCTGTGTAATGCATTTAATTGCTTAATGAGTGGGATCCTGGCTCCCAATTAGTCTAATGCTGCAGGTCAACTCCTAATTCAAAGGACAGTTTTTTGCCAATACAAAATAAAACTACATCATCTAACATAAGATGAAGTGTATTAATGCTTCTACTTTTACTGCTTTAGCTCAGGTGACTCACATAGGACCAATTAAATAACCAAAGATTGGCTGCCTAGAAAAAATGCCAACATCTATTGGCAACCCTTTTCTCAACCCCCCATGTATTCCTCCTTTGCCAGCAGCAGCCACTACAGCAAAGCAGGCCGGGGAAACAAAAGGAAAGCTGATGATCTCTAAAGTCTTTTCCCTCTGGGTTCCCCAACCAGGACACTCACCTGAACTTGACTGAAGAGTTACAGTCACCTGGTAGGGCCTTCTGTTTAGTGACCATAAAATAAGCTTTTTTGCATTCTTTACTGCAAAAGCACACAACACTGGGGAGAGCTCAGGGAAGCAGCCACAGCAGAAATCCAAACAGCTCCTCCATGCCGCAGCTATTCTGTGGGAAGTGTTGCTCCTTGTGAATGGGGTCAAAAGGGACCCAGGAAGGCATAACGAAGTGTTAGCTGATTTTTCAAGGGGCTCTGTTTTGTTGCATTAGCAATTTTCTACAGCATTAAGCAGTTTCATGGTGCATTGTACTGTGTTGTCTGAAATGGCGTACAGACTTTCTTCAGGCCAGATTTGTGGAAAGATGCAAGTCCTTAAATACAATGATGGGCAAAGACAATAGTAAGAAAATACCAGCGACTCAATGTAAATTTCCTAATGCAACAGAACTGATCCTCCTGCAGCCTCACCAGGAGCCCTGCTTCACTGAGCTGTTGTATTACAGTATCTGAGAAAGAGTCCACATCCATATTAATCTCTACCTCTATCTGCTTAACTCTCATTCCCTCCTTCCTTTTCCCTCCCTCCCTAACACCCTACATTTCTTCCGATATTAATTCTTTCCTCTTTTCCTCCATTCCTGTCCTCTCTTAACAATCTCACTTCTTTATTTGTTTTCTCAGAGAAAATTTCTAGTGATAAGACCAATCAGCGTAGCAATCCCAGAACAGCAGAGATAGATTTGGGGTCAACAAAAGTCTCTTCACACAATAAGCGTAGTATATGAATTTCAGTCATTGTTTTCAGTGTAATTTTAACCCCATCTCAGCCAAAATGCATGAAAGATAGTCACATTCATTAAAAAAAATAAAATAAAATAAAATAAAATAATAATAATAATAATAATAAATCCAAACGTTAAACGCAGAGAAAATGAAAACATTACCAAAGGTGATACATCACCTGTATGCCACCAGTAGTACTCTCGGCTTTTAAGAAACAGGCCGTGCCATATCAGTTCTTGCACTGATGAAATACAACACACAGCTAATAAGTGAAATGGTAAATATGCACAGTGCATCTGGGCTCCCCTAAAAGATAGAGAGCGTCACCTCAGTACAGAGGAACTCCACTGCACCTGTCCTATCCTCTTTTTACAGGTCATGGGGGAGAATGTGGAAGCTTCTGCAGCATGATGGGAAAGACGAATATTGCTCAATGTTGGGGTGTACATTCATGACATGTCTAATAGTAATAAAAGTAATAGTAATTTCATTGCTGTTTGAGTTCCAGTGGCTGAAACCAGCTGGAATAAAAGTTTTTGCAAAACACTTTATAGAGTTTGTCATTGCCAGTCTCTCCTTTTTATTTACTGGCATAGTCCTAAAATTAGAGTCAGCTCATATTGGGAGAGTAGAAAAGCACAATGACAAAAAAGCAGTTTTAAAAATATCTATTTCAGAATGTCCAGTCCTGCTTATTTCATGATTATTAGAAATTATAGTTGGATATCTGTCACAAGAACATTTCTCTTTAACTATTAAACCTGACTTTACAGATCAAGCTTTACAAGGTGTAGCAGAAATGCTAAGTCGTGGCCTGAAGCAATGATGGAGCACCTGGTGGGAAGGCACGGTCAGCCCAGGGAGCTCAGGTGCATGCAGTACACTGAGTGACTGGACAGGCTGGAGCCAGGTTCCTGAACTCAAACTGATTTCACATAAGGAAACCTACCTCATACCTGCTGGATACAGCCCTTCGGACTTAGAGCAGGAAAGAGGAGGAACTCTGTGTTCCAGAGAACTGTGGAGTAACTAACATCAGAGCTCTAAAGCACCATGTCACAGTGACATTAAGCTGCCGACCTGTGCAAAACATTGGACGTAGCATCCAGCGCTGTGCTGAGAGCACAAAGCAGAGTGATGCTCCTGGAAGCTGTGATGATGGTAAGCTCCACTGTGCCTCCCACAGCTGAACTCCACAGGGTGTGGCCTGTGCCCCAGCTGCTTTCTGGGATAAGTCTTGGACATAAACCATCCTTCTCCTTTGGAAAGGAGCCTAGGCACCAAGCGGGAGATGGAGCCATACAGCAAAGGCGCAGCAGGAACATGCTCCTGGACACACAGAGTGCTCCAGCTCAGCAGTATCCCCAAGGTCTGCATGGGAGCAGTCAAGGGTGGAAGCCAGCCTTGCACCACTGAGCTACCAAGTGTACACTGTGCTCAGGACTGAACTGTATGAGTGTTTTTACTGCATTCGGTGTTTTCTGCTGAAATGTTCAATCAGTCCTCTGGGTGCACTTTCTCAGGCCTTATCCATCCTACTAATCTGTTATAATGCTGAGGAAGCAAATGTGCTTATACAGCTGACTGTCTTCTCACAGCAAACTGCTGTGCATTCAATTACATTGGCTAACATCCTCTGAACTCCAAACTAGGTGGGTGAAAGCAATCGGGAAGGCTCAGATTAAACAGTAACAAAGCTTTATGTTGTTTCTGGGCTGTCATGTCCTAGGTACTGAAAACTGAACTTTACTTAATATTCATATAGTTGCTGTTTCTCTCACTCTCCATAAGAGGTGGGATTTTTCTGCACCTAAAGGTAATATCTCCATTTCTTATCATCTTGTAGAGAACAACTTGACTATAAATTGAATTAAACAAAACCAAACGTCCATTGTGGAGAAGACTGTCCTTATTGCTAATCCACATACAGCCTTACCATGTGACAATTTTAATAGGCAGCTTACCCTTCCCAGCAAGATAAAGTTTGAATAAAAATACATTCAAAAGGATAGAAAAGTACAACATGAATAAAGAGCTGTTCACTGGAAACAGTCCCAGATAGAAATCCCTGGAAATGTCATCATGCACTGTTTGTAGATACAGCTGTACCCATATCTCTAAATTACAAATGATAATGAGGTGTAAAGATTTTATCAGATACCTAGCCTCCTTGAAAGGCCTTTGTGTGTTGACTGGTGTAGTCTCATATTAGGTGGTAGGAATTTTGTTTTCTTTTCTAAGTGGAACATCAGATTACACAGGTCTTATTTCACTGCTGATTGCAGTCGTCCACTTAACATCTTGACAGATATTCAAGAATGGAGCAAGGCTGGTGGCGCTGCCGAGTGAGGCGTGCATTCATCTATCATCTGCTAACAGAGCACTTGGAGGGCCAGCCCTGATGTCATTATCCTGCCTCTCCCCACAACTTGGTGGTAGTTTTTAATTTCTGCTAACTAGGTTTGTCAACCACTTTGTGACAGAATGTGAGCTTTAGATCCCAGAAACAAAAACATCAGCTGAAAACCTTCGACCTGACTTTCTCACAGGCCAGAGCTTGAATAATACAGTAGGTTTGTTTTTTTAATATAGATTTGTTGGAGAAATGGCTGTGTGATGCTTTGTCCTGCTTCCAGTGACTGCTGCTCTTGTATGCTGCACTGTTATTTTTGCTGCAGGACTCCAGGTGCCTCCATGCAGCCTCTGCAGGCACTGATCACTCAAACCCACTGCAATCCAACAGCACTGCCTGTCACTATGGTACAAAATGAGTGTCCTGCGAGATACAAGGACCCCAAGGAAGATAATGTGGTAGTTAAGAGTCTCTCCTCTACATGACCACTATTGTTTTTACCATCTAACACGTTCAGAGAAAATACATTTTAGGGAACATCACCTTTGCAAAGATCTGTTAATAACAGAAAGAACTGTGAGATGACTTACAAATACAATCAGTGCCTTTTGCTGTTACCAAACACAGTTCAAGTAGTAACATCAATGCAGCCACGTTCCAGAGAGGCACTGAGAACCTGTGGGTGGGAATGAATCACATCCAAAAAGCAAAATGGTCCATCGATCAGTGTGACCACTGAAGGGCTTTGTCACAGGGCTGGTTACTCTGTACCCATTCATTAGTGACTTTGGCACCTCATTCAGTCTCATTTATGACTTCTTATTTTTCTACTTGCTTACATTAGAAGAGGAACTCTCTTGAAACTCTTTAATGTTCTGAAGCTCACAAACCACAAAGCATGCTCTATTTCTGGCAGCCGGTAAGATTTATTGCACCGACTGGCCTTGTGTTCACACCTCTGTTGACAGACAGAAACAAACTCTTCAGCATTCAAGAAACAGAATCGTTGCTTGCCAGCATGTAACTGCACGGTTTGACTTTTACTGGACATTGTAGGAGAGTAAGGTTTCTCAAAAACCATTGTCTGTAAAACAGACCTTAACAAGAAGCAGCGAGACTTGAAGCTATCTGTATAAGTGAAATGGCTGTTGTTCTGCCCGTGTGTTTTCATGTACCACGCAGTGGAAAAACACATTTGCTTCTATTTGAGGAACACTCAGTAAAATCATTAAAAGCCATGGATGAAACCATATAACCAGATTTGTTTCCTTGTCCCACTATGCTTGACATAACAAAGGGCATATTCTTAATATAAATAGATCACGCTTGCACAACACTATTCTAAATAAATCTGGAGCTAATGTAGTTTATGAGATACACTGAGAAGGTTAAATTGTTTCTGACTAGGTGGTTAATTAAAGGATTTATTTTGCAATTGCAGAGGACCCATAACTCATGAGTTACTGCACAATAAAAGTGTTGTAGATGTGTAAAATAACACCATGATTAACTCCCCCAAGCCACCCCGGCCCATGCAGTTCTGCGCACCCCTTCTTATCACCAACAGCCCAAATCCAACAGCCAAGAACTCCCACCAAACTGCAGCTTGGGTGCCTCCATTCTTATTTTTTATTTCTTTGGTTTATGGCAGGGATGGTGTGGTGTTCACAGGTTTGCAGCTGAGTAAGTGGTTGGCTCAGGGCTTCCCCCACCCAAAGAAAAAGAATGTGCAAAGGATTAATGACGAAGTAAAAGTGATATGGAATAGAAAAGAGGAACCAGTCCAGTCAGACTTCTCAGAGATGGTCCTCATTCTGTTCCTCAGTCAAAGGACTCCTGGGGATCTCCGAGCTCTGCAGCAAAGCCTCCAGCAGAAGACAGCACATTTGTATTTTATTTGTCAAGGTCCAGCATTTGCTTCACCATTTCCTCACAGCAATCTTAGCATTGAATGGAAAGTGACAAAGAGGAAGTGTTGGAAAAATAGGACACAGATTTCCTTTTAGTTAAAACTCTGATTGTTTTGGTCCATATTAAAAAAAAAAAATAATTTTCCTATATATTTAGTCCTCTAAAATCCATGCCATCCAGCTACCAGCATTAATGATGTTAGGGTGAATTATAAAGAGAAATCAAATTTTCCATAGCATTTGAACGCCATTAAAATGCCAAACAATAAACTACCAGACTGCAAATTAGATCAGTGGAAATATCAAACACATTGCGGTATAAAATCCATAATTGCATTTAGCGCTTTAGCTCCCAGGGGACAGGCTGCTAAAGATCATCACCGTGCCACATATGAGAAGCTATTGACAGAACGATAAAAATCGACAGGCTAACCAAATAAACACTGCAGGCTTCATTAAATATTCAGCAAGTGAAATTTGACTATCATGTGCCTTTTTCCCCGCTAGATGCGTCCTGCTGCAGCGCTCAGACTTCTTTCTGTGACAGCAATATGTGGCGCCGTGCCCTGCAGGCCTGAGCAGCGCAGGGCGAGGGGACGCGGTCAGTGCCGTCAGGTACAGCGCCATCAATAAGCGCGCTGTGGCTCAGACAGGGTTATTATTCTTCGGAATACATTATTAGCCTTGGCCCCAGGAATATCTGGCTCCAAAGACTTTAATTAGAGAAAGTGTAACATCCACCAAAGTTAAACACTTCCTGAAACAGGGACATCTCATCCCTCATGAGATGCTCCTTTAAGAAACTCAGCACTACAACTCCTCTTCCTCCTACTTGACTGTGCGGTCCTGCACAGCCTGGGAAGGACAGGCCAAGCTGCATAAGGCTTGGCAATGCTCAAACGAGCACACGTATTTACAGAGCTGTAGAGCACGCTGATCAAGCTACCCACTCTAAATCACAGCCTATCAGGACCACAAAGTGCTGCTGGGCCCGGCCCTGGGGTGCTCCTCCTCTGCATGGCTCTGACCCGAGAGAAACACAGTTAGCTTTATACAGCTCTGGCTTTTACACTGCATAAAGAGATGCAAAGCAAATGAGCATCCCTGACAGAAGACAGGATGGTGTTAATTCTGTATTTCATTAACCAGTTATTTGTTGTTACTCTCTCGGATTACCTGCTGTCAGGATAGGAGCAATTGTGGGTAATACAGCCACTCTCTTGGGGAGCGATGGGCAAAGTGAAGCCGTAGGAGTCTGGCACAGGTGGAGGGGCACAGAACAATGCAGTGTACTTTGGAAGAAAAAAAACTAAGAAAGCGTAAATCCTGAGGAGTTCTGGCTCCTGCATGAGGACAATACTGAATGGACCTGACCTGAAAAAAATGAGCAACAGAGATTTGGGACAGAGCACGAGTAGCTGAATCTTTCTATTGAAAATATTTGGGGGTTGTGTTTGTTTTTAATTATAACACACATTTTAAATTCTGGAAATTGCTCCTGATATCCTCTCAAGATCCATTTTAGTCCGTTTGCATGATGATGTTTGTGGAGTGGCATGGATACTGCTACAACAGGAAAAAACAACAGAAAGAAGGCATGTTTCCTCTCTCTGTTCCTACAGGCCTTGAGACTGAAATTAGAGCAAATAAAATGTATAATGCATGCTCTGGAAGCACCCAATAGGGTTATAAGCAGCCATTCCCTCTTCATGGAGAAAAAGTTTATGTAAATGACTGATGACAGTGTTATTGTGTGAGGAATATCAATGGAGTAATTACAGTTACATAGCTTGCTGCTGCTCTGCTGCTCTAAGCCTGTGTTAATTTTTCACACCACTCCCCTGGGAAAGATCTCAGTGTGCTCCTAAGAGCAGAGCTAATAATCGGAGCTCTGAGCCACTGCCGCTGAAACTAGCCCCAAGGTCTTTCTGAGCAGACTGCTAAACACTGACTGTCTCCCCAGAGAGAAGAGAACAGAGATAAAATGATTAAAAACTGCCAAATTGGACTGGCAATCACTTGGCCATACTGTCAGCCCAAGACAAGACAAATCTCAGTTATTTTTTCTTTTGTGAGCTGGAAAACTAGGATAGCACAAAGCAGCGTGGCTGCAAATGGAGCAGCAGCCTACCCACATTTCAGGTCCTCACAAGCATTGTGTCAACATCTGCAGACACAAATGATGTGTCAGTGATTGTGTTTAACACCAACACAAATCAAGAATCTGAGAAAACCAATTTCTATTTAGGCCTACTGGGACCTCTATTATTATGAGTCAACTCCACTTGTTTGATCCCAAGAATAATTTTAGGACTGAGCAGATCACAGACTTGATAACTGCATCTCACTCTATAGGAACAGTCCCCTGAGATTAAGTTCTGCTGGTACTATTTGGCCCAAAATTTTAGACAACTTACGTACTCTGGTCAGCTCTGCAGAGTGAAAGATTGTACAAGGATTAAGCATCAAGATACATCCTGAACCTCATCCAATCTGAAGAGCAGAAAATGTCTGACTAAAAAGTCAGCAGAGGTGTCTGCAGCCTCAGCTGTGTGAGCAGCTTGAAAGCATCCCAAAGCCACATCTGATGAGCAGCAAAACAAGGAACCACTTCCTACTGGGCTGGAAGAAATACTCCAAATCAAAACAGAAAAGCACACCACGATCAGCCTAACAGATAGCAGGTGACAACCACAGCAAAGCAGGTGTGCAACATTGCTTTAAGCTGCTTCAAAAAGGAGCATCAACATTTCCTGACACTGGTACATAGAAATATAACAGCCCAAAACAACCATGGACAATCTCACTGACCTGATACACAGCTTTGGTTTGCAGCCCCTGCACTAGCTGCAACTCCTGCGTGCATCTGGCCAAAATCAATGTTGACATATCTCCATTGATGTAACTAGACAGAAGGACAGCAACCACAGATCCCTTCTACCTTCCAATGACAGCATTTTTAGCCTTAATAAATTGCATTAAATCATAGGTGTGGGAATCAGCATTCATGTGACCACCTAACCAAGCCCTGGACTGAACTCCTAATTGTAAAGCGGCTCATGTATAGAAATAGAAAAACAACAAACATTCTCAGTCTGAAGCCAGGGCTGTCTGATTCCATCCTATCTGTCCACAGAAAGGAGATGACCCAGGGGCTTCCCTTGTTCCATTGCCCTTCTCCCCACCATAGTTTTTCCCCAAGCATTTATCTTTAAGCCCATTACCTTCAGAAGGGGAAGAAATCTGGCAGGACTGAACACTGGCAGCTGGCTGGGACAAAGCTGGGCTGCAGGAGGCAACTTGCTCTGATAAATCCTCAAGTGTTTTCACCAATACATCCACTGCCACGTCTGCTTCCCTACTACGTCATTTACAGGACAACTACCAGAAGCCTCCAACAGAATTCCACAGGAAGGAAGATGATCATCTCAGCTCAAACTGCTTCTTTCTAGGACTGATACAATCTTCCCTGTGTTAGATTGCCTGGGCACTGATGCCTGTCTGGGGACTGCAGCACTCACATCTTACAAAATAATGGAGCCCACCTTTTATGGGATACCTTGCCAGCCTAAAAGCCCTGCCTGGAAACTGTGCACAATACCAGCTTCCTTGAGTAGGCAATGGGCAAGAGAGAATGGGTTTGGTCCTAACAGAGATCTGGCTGTAGGAAACAGGCTGTAGGAAACAGGCTTTGAGAACCTACACCTGAAGAAGAGATTGACGGATAGAGGGAAACAAAGCAATCACAAGACAAATTTCACTGTGTTTTCATCTCACAACAGCTTCGGTGTTAGCGATTTTGCTTTCAGCTCTGCATCACAGACGGAGTGGGCAGAAAGCAGATTAGCAACAAACCAACAGTTTTACAGAAGGAAGGTCTGTGGTGAGTCCTGCCCCACTCTGTCCAGCAAAGGGAGGCAGAAAGACACCAGCAGAGCCATGCCCTGCGGGCTGCCCTGTCACTCTGAAGCCTTGTGATGAAACACAGACCCATGAATTAGCAGTGTGCATTGCTAAACTCCAAGTGCAGTCTCTCCAACATGAAAGCTGGGGCTGGACCTCGAACAAGTGAATGAACTAAATCTACGTCTAGAGTAGAGTATACTGCAACTATTTAATAAGTTTTAATATATTTAACAGATACCTCATTTAAGCTGACTCCTTCTGATGTGTCTCAGTGCCTTGTCTGACGTGTCCCACAGGCCTGCCCCAGCTCACCCAGGCTGTGCTGAAAAGCCCTGCCCACTTCTTTAAATGCTACGGCTTTTGTATTTCAAGAGAGTAAGACAACCAGAATCCTTTCCCATTTCAAACCTAGTCTCATATGGAAAAAGAGCAGAACCAGGCAAAACCCAGAGCTCTGCCAAGTCCCAGTCATTACTTTTGATTATCTATCAGTTAGAACTGATGTTTCCTGCCTGTAGGAGAAGATGTTAAGGCACCCAAACAAAATTCAGGAATTATATGACTGCATCTACAACCCTTTTTCAGTCAGCTAAGCACACGAATATACACCTACACAAATTACTCAGTAAAGGGTTGACATGGGCATATGTTTGCAGGCTGAGATGAATTCCTAGAGCCCCCTCCTCTCTGTGTTTGTGCAGTGGGAACTGTTACAGCTGTTACAGCGTGGGTTCAGCATGGCCGGTTTCCACACATCCCTCACCTCACATCTTCAGCCACACACAGAGGTCATCTTTCCAGGTGCACCTTTCCTTCTGCAGTGAAAACAACATGGGTTCTGTTTACTGTATTTGTTTTCTCATTTCCAATCGGAAACAAATTCCACCAGGATCTGAATTTGCACACCAAGTACACCTTTTTCGCATACTAAATATTATCTATACATGATATGCACTTATCACACACTTAAAGGACATCCTTATGAGCAGAAAGTCACAATGTAAACAGAAAAACAACTTTCTATTTCAGTTACTATAGCCCCAGATGCTTTCTCTGTTCTGCAACACTCCAGACATATATGATTAAAAAGAACATACCAGGTACTACAACTATTAAACTGTTAGATACAATTTACAATGGCAATAATCCACTTGTCGTTGGCCTTTGCTAAAGCTAACCAGAAGTTTGTCAGATATTTAACAGCACATGAAGCAAACTGAGCTTGTGACTTCTCAGCTATTTCTTACACTCGCTTGCTTTTGTTTGCTCAAGTTCATAAAAATGTGAGGCTCGCAGGTATGGTGTGTTTTATTTGTAGAACTGTTCCATTCTGCAGCAGGGTCTGCACTGCAGCCCCCCATCCATCCCACTTAGCCCCCTGCATGCGGTCACCAGACTGAACCTTGCGGGCATGGCCACCAAGACCTGGCCTCACAGAGCAGAACAGGGAGTTGTATTCACTTTGGTAGAGACATTTGAGAAAGGAAATTTGTGGGTGTGCATTCACTGAGAGCAATAAGATCTGAAGGATTTTTCTCAAGGTCTACAACAAGAGCAAGGCACTGCACCTGGGTCGGGGCAATCCACGTATGTTTAAGGACTGGGAGAAGAGCTCACTGACAGCAGCCCTGTGGGGGACTGGAGGTTCTGATGGATGGAAAGCTGACATGAGCCAGCAGTGCATGTGCAGCCCTGAATGACAGCAGCATCCTGCATCAGTAGTAAGGTGCCAGTTGGGTGAGGGAGGGGATTGTCCCCCTTTGCTCTGCCTCACCTGAAGTTCTGCAGCCAGGCCTGGAGCCTCCAGTACATGAGGGATGTGGAGATGCTGGATTAGGCCAGAGGAGGGCCATGGGGAAGCCCAGAGGGCTGCAACACCTCTCCTATGAGGAAAGGCTTTGTTTGAGGGAGGCTTTGTTTAGCTTGGAGAAGAGAAGGCCTACATGTATTGTCCCTTCCAATACATGAAGGGAACATATAAACAGTAAGGAGTATGACTTTTTACACAGCCTGATAATGACAGGACAAGGGGAGCAGTTGTAAAACTAAAAGAGGTGAGACATAAGCTGGATGTGGAAGAAATTCTTTACCCAAAGCTCTGAGGCCCTGACACTGCTGCCACAACAGCAGCAGATGCCCCATCTCGCTGGAGGTGCTCAAGGCCATGGTTGGGGACCTGGGCAGCCTGAGCTGGTGGGGGGCAACAAATGGTGGCAGGGGAGGACTGGGGGACCTTTGGTTCCCTTTAAACCCAACCATTCTGTGATTCTATGGCCTAGGCTGCCCTACCCATCACAAATAATGTGTTGCCTTGGTGAATGTGTATCTTTCCCACAAAGCTGAAACAGTTCAAGCATATGACAGCATATATAAAGTTATATTTGCATCCCCAGAGGGGCAAGTATTAGAAAAGGCACACAAGTCAGCCGCCCCATCTCAGAGCCCCCATAGCAAGACACTGCTTTGGACAGAATCAGACAGGGGTGAGAACAAGACAAAGCCCAGATGTTTTCTCGTTGCAAATCCCTGCGCTCAGTTTGTTACCTGCCAACTTCGGCTGCATTCACACAGAATTTAGCCCAGAACTTCCTGGCAGTTTCAGCTTAACAGCAGATCCTTGGGCTAGTAATTCTATCAGATGAGAAGACTAGTTTACAAAATGCCTCAACTTTCAGAATTTATATCTGGAAAGCTGATAATTTAGGGCTTGACACCACGTGCAAGTCTTGCCTGAGCAAGAATCCCAGGGAGAGAGTCTGCGTGGTGTAATCATTTCCTGCTGTGAGGGCACAGTGTCTGGATCAAGGCTTGCAGCCGACACGCTTCTGCCTGACATCAGGCTACATCAGCTGCCTCTCCATGCCATCAACGTGATCCTTCAGTCATTCCCCATCATCCAACTTTCTCTTTAAGTGGCACAAGTATCATTGTATGAGCTTTTTTTCCTTCTTCTTTTTGCTTTGGTTCTCAGAGGAATAAATAGTGAGGTGCAGATTTTACTATGCTAATGAAATAAGAGCACTACAGCCCTCTGAAGCATGCAAGCCAAAGTCTGAGGGCAGTGCTAAAAACTTCTCCCACAGGAAAAACAGATACAAGGCTGGCTTTGAGAGTGGGCGTCTTCTACACTAACCACCGCATTGTCAGAAAACCACAGCTGTCCACCACATGAGCAAACTCCAATGCAATTGTGCAGGGGTGTGCTGACAGTACAGTGCCCACAATGCAGCGCGCCCAGCGTGCTCCACTGCAGCAGGGAAAAGCTCTGCGCTGCTCTGTGCCCACAGCCTCTCACTGTGAAAAGAGCAGCACTCCCAAGGACAGAGTGCAAACTGGGTAGCTGTTCTACAGAGAGCTTTCCTGTCTGCCTCCCCAAATTGATCACTGAGGTACAGAAGCACCTCTTCAGTTTACTCTTTTCTTTTTAAAACACAGGAAGTTCTTTTTTTTCCCATCCCACTTCTTTTCGATTCTCCTCTGTGCAGCACTCCATCCCTGCACACCTTGCAGCACGCCATAAATACTTCCTTGCAGTGTAAAACACCAGCTGTGTGGTTCCAGGGGGATGGCCTGTCCCCGGGGATGTCGTGCCAAACCTCCCTCTGGATCAGCTGTTTGCCCTCTCATATTCTTACTGTATAAAGGAAACAGCTTAAATGTTTCAAGGAGAGGGGAAAAAAAAAAAAAAAAAAAAAGGAGAAGGGGGAGCCCACAGATCATTATTGAAATTAGTTTAGTAAACAATAATCATAGCAATAGTTAATAAGCACAGCTTTTATGGGTTAAGTAGGAAATTAGATCCGCTGCTCCATTACTATTTTGAGTGAGAAAGCAATGATGCCTTTAATTATGCATAGTCTGCTTTATTTGAACAGTGTTGGCTGTTGCGAGGGAAATAATCAATGTAAACGCCTCCTGAGGTCGCTCCTGAGGCAGACGTGAAATGAACTAAGTGAGCAGAGCAGTGTGTATAATCATATCAAGCAAATCCCCAGGTACCAGCTCTAGAATCACACATACATATGATTTATACACTCTCAACAACTCAACACTGACACCCCGAGCCATTCTAACACCAGACCTTGCACATTGCTTTGAATTGTATCTGCACATGACAAGTCACATTTTTTGAAGTTGGAATTAATTCTGTGCATTTTAAAATGAAGAAATTTGACGTGGAATTCAGCAGAAATCCCACTCAGCTACAGATCATGGGAGAATCTCTGTAAAACAGCTCCTGTTCCAGGGCTTCGGAGCAAAACTCCCACCATCAATTTTTCAGACTGAAGATAATCTTCAGTAGAACCTCAGTGTGAGGAGAAGTTTAGAACCAAACCATTCCCTGGCGAGAGATAAAAGCTGAGTGGCGTCAGACTGATTCTTATGATTTCTATATTGCTATACTGTTTGTCCAATAAGCAAGTTTTGACCTGAAATTGTTTATGCAGCAATCCAACTTTAAATAAATAAAAGTTTGAGAGTTTAAGTGAATATTTGAAGTACGAATCTTTCTTTTTAGGGTGAACTGGCAGACACAAATCAGAACCAGGAAGGAGATACCACCCAAACCAGGACCCTCTGACATTATTTAACCTGATCACCCTTCAGTAACTTGTGTACTGCGGTGGTGCTGCAGCCCACCTTTGTCTGTGTATTTTATGGCTGTGAGAAGACTTCGCTGCAAATTACAATTCAGAGAATCTCCAAGAAACTGCAGTGCACGAAATTCAGCCGTGGAATCACTTCACTGGAGTTTCTTCCAGCTCCACTAGGAAGGAATTTGCTCCAGTATTCCTCAAAAACGGACAAATCCTTTCCTTACGCCCCGCTGCATCAGCACGAGGGACCGCTGAACGCACCCGGACAGCCCATCCGCCACAGACACGGGGACGGCATGAGCGCCGCGCCCGGCAGAGCCCGGAGCCGCTCCGCCACCCTGCGGCGGGCATCGCTGCCGGGGCCGCTGCCCGCACTGCCGCGAGTCCGCACCGGCGTCACTGCCGCGGGAAGGTCAGATCCGGGCTGATCTACATCCCTGGGAACCGAACTGCTTCGGTTTGTACGCTGTAAATCATACCTGCCAGGGAAATAATCCTGCCACTCCCCTGCACAGAGCCCGAGCCCGTGATGGATCTAGCCACGAGACCCAGGTATCCCAGCTCAACACATCCATCACGCATTGGAGATGGCACACAAGTCCTCTGCAGAACCATTTTTTATAGCCACTTGCTGCAAGAACTCTTTCCATTAACCCCGATGAGCTCATTTGCTCCTGACACATCTGACGCAAGTGTGAGAAGGTGATGTCGCACCTGTGACATCATCTGTATCACCATGGAGACAGAACATCCTCAGCTACAGAGGACCTTCCTGAAATTCAGATTTCTGTAGAGCTGGAAGCATACACAAGTGCTGCTCTGAACACAGAGGTTGAAAACATGCGAAGAAACACAGCAGGATCTATAGCTGTGTATAAGTTCTCCTTCTGAACAGCAAAAGGCTATTTTGGAGATAGGCCAGGCCAACCTGCCATAGGATGCTGGATGATGGTGTGTAGGAGGGTCTGCACCACACCACCTGTACCTGGCACCAGGTGCTTACTACGTGCAGGAGCTTATGTGCTTCCTGACCAACTACTAGCTGTGCAAAGCAAAGTCTTCTGCCCTGTTAAATATTCTGCTCTGGTAATTGCACTCCACACAGTTCAGAAACTCTGCTGAACTACAACATTTAAGTTTTATTTTTCCAGAATAAAATTCCTAGGCCATCCCTGCAAGGCCTTCTGTTCTGAAGCAGAGAGAGTTGAAAAGGTATCTGCTCACAGCCAAACTACCATTGTTTGCTGAGCAGTTTTCTGACGTTTCATTGCTGCTAGCGGAGATGCCATACCATCGGTACAAAGTTTTTCAGTACACATTTGGATGTTTGTGCATAGACATCTGTTCCCCACTCCAAATGTAAGATTTCTGCAGGTCCCATATCCATGTGTTAAAGAGAGTTTGATCTTTCACAGAGACGTGCACCGGCGTGAACTTCACCCTAAGGAGTTAAATCAGCTTTTGCTATGGAAACTCACATGATAAAAATAGATCCTCCTGCTCCAAAGGATTTGTACTGTGCATGATTTAAGGGGGCTTATTGAGCTATTCCGTGCAGTTTGTTTTGTTGCACAGAAAACATTTATCAAAAATTTCTTTCTTTCACCAAGATTCGCTTGAATAGGTTCTGCTGTACTGGCCATGTTAAGAGAAAACATTACCATCTCTTCCAAATGAAAACAGCAAGCTTGTGCTTCTCAACATTTTGGCTAAAAATAAAAGTTCTATTTAGTAATAGCATATGGTGGTCTATAATTATTATACATAATCCTCCAACCTGTCCCTAGGCATTAGTTACCATAAATCTCTAACAGTGAGTCTGAATAGTTATCCAGGATAGTGAAGAGTATTTCAGGTGACTTCAGATTTTTCAATTTCACAAGCAGAACAGAGAGCACCAAAATACAGTAAGAAAACCTACCAAAGAATGTATGCTATTAGTTACTTGTCCCCTGACCCTCCCACATCTGACTATTCAATGTTCTTCAAATCAAAGTGATTTGATGTTAAGTCTAGAAAAAAATATATTCAGCACCATGATTCCTAAGCAGAAACAGAATGCAATATCCTTAAGAATATATGTATATAAATGTTTTGGACATATGAAGAGAAATTGCAAGTACAAAAGCACATCCAGTCAGCACAGCCCTGGAATAGAGTGACCAGCATCAGTCCCAAGCGGAGATCAAGGCAGTGGCACAGAAGCTACACCTCACTAGCTGACTACGTGACATTGAATGCTGATCATATAATCTTTCTGAATAAGAGCTATAATATTCCCAAATCCTGACCTCTCACTTTACCCCTTTATAAAACATAGAGTACATAAAACAATACACAAAGTGTGAGCACCAGTGAAAACGATGCATCTCCTTGCTGCAATGCTCCAGCATGCCTGCCCAAAGTGCTGTAACAATGGGCTTTGTCAGCATGAGCAACCACAGAATGTTGAGATGCTCCAGGAGCTTTGAATAGGTTCCTATGCCACACACACAGCTGGAAGGACCTGAAATTCTTGCCCCTGCCTTGTAATAATAATAGGGGCAGAGGAGAACAAGGTTTCCAGCCCCAGGTACTCTCTGAAGCCAGCCCGTCTGCAGGACGGTGTGTCACAGGCAGTGGCAGCCCTCCACCTGTTTTTCCACACTGCCCAATTGCAAAGCAGGCATTCCCACAAATTTATCTGTAGGCAGAACTTGGGGGATCATTCAGCCATACACACAAACATCTGCACACACTCACATTTTCCAGCCTCTTAAAGAAAATAAATTGCATGAACGTCATGCATATTTTAAGCTTAAACCCTGGGGGATTTTCAGACCAAAAATGCCTTAACCCAAAAACTTTGTGTTTTCCTTGCTCTCAGAAACTCAGAAGAATTCATATACAAACGATGACAAATACTTCATTCAAAGAGACAGTTACTCCCCGAGCAGAGGGAATAGGGCCAGCTCAAGTAGTTAGAAGGGCTGCATGCAGCTAGCCCCTCTGCTTCAAGACCACAGGAATTGTTTATCACTGAGACTCTCCCAGGCTAATTGAAACCAGCCTTGACTTTTGAACCTGCCAGCACTAAAGAAATTTTAAGTGTTTTCTCCTACTGAGATTTAGCCTATGGGACTGCTCATTGCTCACCCCACAGTCATTTTCAGTTCATTTTATTTCTACCTTGAATTAATCCTTACTCCAAAAGATGCTTTAAGCAGTTCTCCAGTAAAATACTCCATTTATAGGATGAAAAATGGTGAGACTATGTTGCATACTTCTAAGGGAAATGATGCTAAACAAATTTGAATACATACAATAAGGACTTCCATTATAAAACTGTTTCAACAGTATCTTTGCGGTCTACATTTAATAAATGTAACTTAGTGACATTTGCAAGGTACAGTGCACTCACTCAGGATTTTTACAAGCTCTTGGAAGCAGAAATTTGTGCAGAGAATTGGAAAGAGAGGCCAGCTCAATCTTGAGATTCTTTTAACATTTACAGAAACTAGCCTGATCAAACATTGGCATCTACAAGCAGATTTCCCTCCACATCAACGTGGAATGATTTTTTATTTGGGTGCCAAAATAACAGGACACAAATGCATGACATCTGCCTACAACAAAACATGTTGAAAAATATCACAACCATGACAGACTGCTGCTAACATGCAATCCACAGCATTATCTCTGATGGAGATACTGATATAGGTCACGCCACCAGGTCCTGGCAGGCTGACATCCCAAGCTCTCTTCTAGGTCTCCTAATCCCCCCAGGACACTACTCAGCGCATCACAGATTAAGTCAGGACAAGCAGGCAGGCAGCAGCACATTTATCTTCTCTGCAAATATCAGCTCCAGAAAAGATTCCACAGATAAGACAAGTTCATTCAAATTCATTCATCTGAGAATAGAAACCTGAGCCAAAACTAACACACATTTTATGCTTATTTACAGACCACCAGAGACTAAAGGACTCACCAAGGAGTTTACAGGTATCTTCTCTGCAACAGTTAGGGAGATGTCACAGATTCATTTTCCTGGGAGGTTTCATTGCTCACCAGCCTCAAATTTAAACTCCTTCCCAGGACTCATGCTCTTCTCTGGTTCTGCCCACATCCTTAGTCACACTCTGGAACTAACCTTCAGCTGTGGAGCAGCAAGGAGGATGCTCTAAGCCTGCTGGTGTCTGGACAGACAATCTGTCCTGTTACAGTAGTAACCAAACTACTGCTAGCCTGCAGGCTCTAAAAAACGATTGCACAATCTCAAAAAGGGTAATAAAAAAATAAATAAATAAGTTCCTGAGCTCACTTCAATCACCTACAAAAGAAAGGACTGACCCTGACCCAACCCTCTCCTTCCTACTATCCACCTTTCTTCAAGCTTGTCTCTTCCATGTACAGATCCAGTTGTCCAAGAACCTCATGGAAAAGAACATGGAACTGCTATGCTTCTCCTTGTGGGAAGGACATGGGGAAATAAACAGAATGCAGCAGACATCAGTCATGCTGCTTGCACATAACTAGATGAAATTTGACTCTGGAAACTCTAAACGTTGAGATGTAACCATGAACATTAGGAGTTTGAGAGGACTGCATGTGTTTGAACCCTGTATGTCCTAAGCCTCAGCAGTGAGTGCTGGAGCAGGAGCTGTGCTGGACAGAACACTGCCCAGGGATGCAGCTGAGGCACACAAGGTTGACCACATGGAAGCATGGCTAAGGGTGTGCTGCTGGCACACCAGGCCCTGCTCACCGCTCTCACAGACATTAGTACAAACATTCCAACATACCAATGGCTGTTCCCTGGTCACCTCACCAAAACTTCTCCTAACAGGCTGCTGGTTCTGCTGCCCTTTATCAGCAGGAGTAACAACTTCTAAGAGCTCTGCAGGCCACGGTACCAGTACTCTCTACACATGCCAATACTTTAAAACGATGGGCACTCCCTCTTGACAGGATACAGGAATGCTTGGGGGCTTTGGATAAGCTCCTGGAGCTGGAACAGCCATGTCAGCACGGCACTGTGCCCAGGCTGAGAAATGCGGGGGTGTAGGAGTCAAGTTCACCTGGAAGTGGGACAGGGGGTGAAACGACTTGGGAAATGCTGACAGAGGCTACCTGACACTCAGCTTATCCTGAGGAAGCCACAGGAATGCCTTCACGCTCAGTATCACACAGAATCAGCCTAGCAGGCTCACACGTGCATGCTCATTCTTCCCCTGGGACCGGAACACCCATCACCCCACATGTGGCAGCAGTTCCAGTGCCAGCACTGATGCACCTTGAGCTTGCATGAGGCCAACCTGCCCAACCACCTCCTCACAGCCTCATGTCTTCAGCCCTTACGAAGGGCAGAGCTTCACAGCTCCAGCCATGCTGTAGAATTCGCTCACCTGCAGCCAGAAGGTGACTGCAGGCAGCCCCACCTGGACACTCATGCAGACCCACTCCAGCAGGCACAGGAGTCACCAGTAGAGCCTGAGCACAGCCAGTGCCACCTGCAGGGACAGCACATCCAAGGCACTGCACTCATGGTGAGCAGTGGGTGTGGAGCTCAGCCAGGCACCCAGCGTGCCCAGCTGCCGCAGGAGGAGAGAAGCACAACCAACTCCTCGTTTGGCAGTGCTTTAAGAGAAAGTTTTGGCTGCCTCTGCATTCTGTGAGAAACTTGATCTTGTCAGCGTGCTAGGCGTGCTCAGCAGCCTACCACATCGACCCCGCAGGGGTGGAGGAGCACCCCCCTTTCCAGGACCCCATTGCAGGCATAAGCAGAGATCCAGGCAGGACAGGCACCTTAAGTCCCCCCGGGTGGGCTAGGAGAACATGCTGCCGTGTGGCTGCTTCACTCCTTGGGGTCAGCCCAGGCTCTGGCCCAAGCTACTGCCTCCACTTGGACCCAATGTGAGATTTGACCCTCTCACACACAGCAGGGTGATTTTGCCCCATTATTCCTCTTGAACAAACTGTTTTCTTGGTATGTGCAGAAGGCCCAGGGCCTGCCCAGCACAACATCCCAGACCACGTGCCACCATTGCCACCAAACCAGCCCTGTGTGTTCCATCCTTTGCTGGAGCAGAGGGACTGCTCTGAGCTCCATTTCTGATGCTTCTGAAGCTCTTCAATGACTCAACTAAATCCCTGCTAGAAAATGAGAGATATAAAACTATTTTTTATTCATTTAAAACAATCACATGTGTTAATTATAATTACTAAAAAACCAAAAAACAACAACAAGAACAACAAAAAAAAACACACCTCTGTATTTATACTTAATAGCAGCATCTTTATTGGGGGCCTGAGAGTCCACACTCATCTGATGGCCTTTTCCAGAAGGGCTGTGCTAGATAAAGTCACATGAACTTTATGCAGTCTTTGCCCTGCTTCAGTGAAACTACTGCAGACATGCACTGCTGTGAGGGAAAAAAATATCAGCTGTAAAAATGTGAAGTTATGAATCTAGCTCTATAAAGTTCCACATAACACAAACCAAATTCAAAGAGCAGGCAAGAAAATATCTTCTAAAAATTCTTGCCTTTTTAAACCCATTTTCTTCCAGTCTGTGTGCCTCTAGTTGGCAGCCAGCTTAGTACTGCTCCCTACTGTCAGTGCTACTACAAACAGGAATTTACAGCCTTCCCTCCATTCAAAAATCATCACAGAGCAAATTACTAAGTAATAACATATCTGTTGAAGTGCATCCTTTCTACTGGTCAGAGGGCTCTGCATTCACTGTAGGTAATCATAGCTGCGTACATCTTTTTCACTTCTCTACCTCATCAGAATTCTGTTGTTTTTGTTGTGGTTTTTGTTTGTTTACTTGCTTTAAATGCACACTCTGCTTCCTAAGCCAACAGTTGCTCTGTTATCTGCCCTCAGCCACAGCAGGCTGCTTCCATGCACTGCCTTGGACCAGGACCCTGATTACTAAATGCACATCATGAAATTCACTTCAAAGAAAAGAACAAGAGTAAATTCATTTTTTGTTTTTCACTAGCATGTGTATAAGCAAAGCTTATTCAACAGAGTGTTTCAGAAAGGATATGCAAAAGCATAATTTTATAACAAAAAGCCAAGGTTAATGTTTCTCACACTTTTCTGCACAGAACGCAGCAAGTTCTGCACAGTGAAGGAACACCCCAGGCCTAGGAAAACCAAATGATGTGCTACAGCATTATGGCCAGAGCAGTGCACTCACATCTGCCTGCTGGAAGTCTCCATGATATGGGAAGATGTGCACAAACCCCTTCTGAGAGGAAGATTCAGCTATTTTCCACTTCTTGGCACAGCAGATGGTTAAATCTTACACTGTCCTCTGCCTACATGGACTTCTGTGCATCAACTAATAACAGCAATGCACCTTTTAGATAGGAAGCAGAGGATCCAGGTTTTTTTTTCCACAGCAGGCAGGGCAGTTAAACAGTGACCCAACCCTCCTTACCAGCCCTAGCAGGAGCACTACAATGCCTGGTACTGCGTGGCACAGACATAGGCAGTGAGCAGAGCCTTTGTGGCAGCCCCAGCCTTTTAATGGGACACCCGTTCACACATTATTCCACAGATCCACCTAAAACTCTTTCCCCTCCACATTTCCAATCCACGGAAGTTTTGGGACAGCTTTTATTACAGCATGTGCTAAGGCCTCAAATGTAAAACAACATTTTGAAAAGGCAGCATCTGTCTCTGCAGGCAGGAAAACCCTTCTGTTACCACATTGAACTGTTACACATAGCAAGAGATTCGGCTCAAGCCATAAACTCTTGATCTTCCCTCGAAGGTCTCTACTTTCACTTATCAGCCTGACATCTCACAGTGGGGCCACCTGAGCAGACCGCAGGGCTGGCTCCAGGGCCCGCAGGCTGCACACAGACCTCCAAGAGAACACGGGCAGACGGAGGTGGCTGGCTCCCTGGGACCCTCCAGCACAGTTCAAAGTGACATGTTTCAAACAGTCCTTTCCTCCGTACCCCATTGCCTTCAAAGCACAAACAGCTTTGTAGCCTGGAGAATGTGAAGCATTCACTTGAGGATGCACTGCAGTTGCTTTTAGCTGAGCACAGCTCTGCAGAGCCACTGCTATCCCACACGTTTCCAGGATTTTTCCTGAAGGTGTTTAAAGCTGATGCCCTCGTGCTCACCATTCTTTGATTTTCGCCATCTCACTCCTGCCAGATCCCTGCAGTTCTGTCGGAGCTCACATGCAAAGAATTTTAAGCAAAAATGCAGTAACCCCAAAATTAAAAACAAAACAAAACAAAACAAAACCTCCCCTGCAATTGGATTCTGAAGCTCGACAAAACTTCTCTGAAGTAGAAAATGAGTTAACACATAATTAGGGGTTTTCCCAAAGAGACTGAATAATTTATGGAAAGTTACTGACATGTTTCTGACATGTTTAGTCCAGTTACGCCTTTGTACAATATTAGTCTGTGACATCACAGCATTAAAATACAATGTTTTCAAAAGAAAAATCAGTTATTGTGAAGCCAACGGCATAGAAGCTCCAGAAAGTGCTAAACTTAGAGCATTTTCCTAAATCATTATTTTATAAAAGGAAAAGAAAAACATTCCTGGCTGCGTGCAATGTGTGCTGAAGTTACAGGATCCCACTTGTAACAACTTTCCTTCCCCCTGTCACAGCTGAAATTAACTGCACTCACAAGGAGGCAAATGAACAGAACCAGAGCACTCTGCCTCCGTCATTTAGCAATTTGTTACCAAAATCGTTCACTGAGCAAAGACCTGCCTCGCCAGTGGTGGAAAAGAGTAACTCCAGCTCAGAATGAATGAGCTTTCTGCACTGATAAATGGATTAATGGAGCTCATACTTTGCAGAGAGCTGTAAAAAACAAAACACAACTGTACTTAAAGAGAGGGTGCTTCTTTCTATGTGAAGATACAGACACTGTTTATCTAATGGTTGGAAAGTTTACAAGAAAACAGCAAACTTCGTGCTGTGGTTGTTGAACTGAAGCAGTACTTTACTAGAACCAGGTTTTTTCGGTAATTCTGCGGTTGTAACAACTATTTTCTTTACATACTACTATAGAAAAGGGACTCTTTTCAACTTAATTGAAGACACTATCAAGAGTAAATATACTGGGGCTTTTAATAAAAACAGTATGAGGAGAACATTCAAAGCTAAATAATCAGAAGCAATTTGTGTTCATGAGCAGAATTATGTGTCATTTTTTTCCCTTGCAATGCTCTGTACTGGATCAGTTTTGAGACTGTGGCAAACTTTAAACCTATCTTAAAATAATGAACAGCAGTGAGGGTTGAAGATAGTTTGAAAAATACTCTGGAAAGAGAAAACATATGCCACAGAGTGTGGTGCAAAAGTCATATTTCATGCATGACTTTAGAGAATGTTAATAAGGATTAGAACCATACTTCAGCAGAATAACAATCAGTCAAAGAAGCGTAATTAATTTTTCCTTAGATCTCTACTAGACAAAAATACAGGAGAGATAGCATTGTTGCCTGTGGATTTCACTATGGCTAGGAAATATAGCCTTTAAATACGCACCGTAATCATACACTAGAACTGGAGTGTAGTACATGACTCATTTGCTTTATAGTTGTTGGTTTTATAATATCATGAATCCAAAAATATTTTAAACTTCAATTTTTTCCTTTGGCCAATAAATATGATTAAGATAATACATTCAAAAACATATGTAAGCTGTGTATGCGGGACATATGGAAAGCAGATGTGTTCTTCATTTACATATGACCTAAAAAAAAAAAAAATCAGCTGATTACCAGAGATGATACTTAGTGAAGCTGGTTTAGGCCTCAGAAGCACTGTTGCTCAGTACCATTTTCAAGCAGGCATTTTGCTTCTCTCCTGTCTGAAACCCCCTGATTTCAATGCTGCAGATACTGTATCCTTGGAACAGCAGCTGTACTGCTTCTCACAAAACAGTCCAGAAATGGAAAACTAAGATCATTTGTTTCTAAATAAAAATGTTATTGACAACTTCAAATATTAAAGTGTATGTTCCAGCACATGTTTACAAAACTTGAGCTCTGCCCTTGCTTATGCTCTTTCATCCATAATGACAATAAAGGCCACACTCCATTATAAGCCCAACAGTGAATACCAAAATCAAATGGTAAAGCTGTACCAGTCTCACTGGTGCAAAAGTCATGCTGGAGTGATGATCACTTTTTTTCCAAAATCAGAAATGAGCAGAGAGATTTTGTTAATTATACCCCTTCACGGTAGAGGATCTCTAAGCACCACAGTTTCATTTTACATCTTCTGGCTACACCTAGTAAGAAAATGTTAACATATAAAAGAAGTAATGAACAGCTTTGTTGAAGAGGCTCCTCTGTTACATCATACAACCAGGAAGGTACGTTACCATGTTAGCCAGTGGCAGCACAAGAAGTCAAGACTGGATGCAAAGAAATACTGGATTCCTAAGCATTCATAAAACAAAAAGCAGTTTCTGGTCTTTTTCTGAGAAGAGATGGTTCAAACTGCAGGGGAGGCCGTCAGAGTACAAGGCAGCTTTTCCAAAACATAAAGCTAATTGAACACAACATTTGTAAATGAAGACACTTCCCCAGGCAGAGACTTGTCACTGTCCCAGGCTCTGATTTCTGCCAGGTTCCAGAGTGGCAGCACTGCAGGGAATGCAGCAGTTGAGCCCTAATGCAGCCCTGCTCTGCTGCTGCTCTGTGCACTGCACGGCTGCCCCAAAGCCAGGCTCTGTGCTGGGCAGGCAGCAGCTCCAGCCGCTCCTCACAACCCCTCCTCACCTTCTTTCCCAGCATGCAGCAGACATAAAGATCCTCCCTCTAAATAAATAAATAAATAAATAAATAAGTAACCCACTTTCCTCCTCCATCCACTCCATCCAACATGTAACCCAGGATTTAGTTGTGCAGTGCAGCAGTGGCTCCACAGCCCTGCAAAGCGAGCCCACCCACAGTCTACTGCTCGGCCTGTGCTGCTCCTCCAGCCCTGGGGTTCCCTCAGCACACAGCCAAGCAGCAGGGCTGCTCCTGCTGCTAGCCAGCCATTAAGCCTCCAGCCCAGCACTCACAGAGGCTGTTTCCCCAACTTGGACTCCACAGCTCACATCACTCTCCTGTTACTCATATATGTGTATATGTTATCTATATAATGATACACTGTTTTCACAGCACAGCTGAGATGTAAAATCCCAACTAATCTCTACTACTGAGATACTGTGAGATACTCTGCCAGGTCCCAGCCACACGCCAGGGCTGGAGCTGAGCATTTGGTGCTGCCTGTGATTTCCCTCCACTTCTGCAAGCAGAGCCTGCACAGCAGCAGTACACAGGCAGAAGAGGCCCTACTGCTGAGATGGGATCCTGAACAATTCCTCCTCCACCATCCCTCCACCAGTATTTTTCCTTCCCTGTCCCAGAATCTGTCCTTCCAGGAAATCTGTCTGTATCACACAAGGCAACAGGACATGCAGTTATTGTTGGACTCTTGTCCAAAAACTGTTCCTCTGCTGGCTCTCCTCCTGCTGCAGCTCAACCCCCACCACATCCAGGGAGCGCAGCACACACAGCCGAGCTCTGCTGGGGGTAGTGGGACACCCACAGCACAGTCCTTAACAGACTCCTGAAGAACGACAAACCCACCTCACTTCTCAGAGCTATCCGATACAGTGAATAGAGATTGTTCCATAACAAATCCTAAAAATGCAATCCTGTGAGGTGAGACATCATGGAAAAGGAAGAAGGACTGCAAAAAAGAACCCAGCCTGTAGACTGTTGGGGGCCTTCCCCTGTCATCATCAGCGACCTCCTGATCTGAAACATCTGCATTGTCTTACAGCGGTCATCAAGACCCACTGTCCCTCTGAACTCCAAATGTTTCCCTTCTCTGCTGTTCAATGCCTCCCTGGGTCACAGGCCCTCGCACACAAATCATTTCAGCCTTTGGAGGGGGCTGAGAGGCTCTGAAATTCAATCCCAGAAAGTTTTTTTTTCTTTTTTCTTTTTTTTCCAAAAGTTATTTTTCTTTCAATGAGAATGCCTTAGCATTGAGTGCTTCTTATGCAGCACCACCTCCTCAGCCTCCCGCGGGTGGACTGCCATCCCTGTTAGCTGACCCACTGGCTCAGGGAGCGGAATGGATCTGGTGGGTGTTGCGCAGGGCCTGCTGCCAGATGCATCTCTGATGAGTGTAGAAATGCTGCACTGTTTCCTTGCAGAGTAGACATGTTAGTTCTTACTAAATAGCATCCAAGCTGGAACCTTCACTGGCTGAGCTACTGGCTTGTATGCACAGATACAAGGAGCAGCAAAGAGCCACAACATTTCATATTAAATCCATGAGATAAATGGGATCTCACATGGCTTTCTGAAGTATTCACATCCTACTAATCACTACTTTGATTTGCAGTTAGCATTTCTGTTATGTTTAAATATTCCTGATTCTCTGAAGTTAGTCTTCAGAGCAAAAACTCTGTTTTACCTTCCCTTGTCCCTAGGCACGCTCTGATATCACACTGGCTGCTGCGATTCAGCTATTAGCTAACTGACCTTAAAAGTCTGCAGATGTTCTACAGGCACCCCTTCTCACTGATCACCTGAATATTTAAAGTGGTTTTCAGCTCACTACATCCAGTAGTTTCCTTACTGTAGAGACTGCCACAAAACTGATACAGCTTTCAAGATGTGAGGGGAGCTATATTTAAAGAAAACATGTTTTGCTGAAGTAAAGCATTGCTACTTTCCAGACTGCTTCACTTGCTGTTCTCTCTTAAGCAATGCAGTATGCATTTTCACTTGCTTGCATGTGAAACAAACAAATCTGGAGGAAGCAGCAGTACACTCTTCCGTGCACATCAGACGTGGGAATTTTTCCATCCTGATGCCTTGTGCTGCCCAGGTCCTCAGAAGACATGGGAAATGGTGCGCCTCAGCAAGGAGAGCACCCTGGACAGGCCCCAGCCTGCAGGAACCCTGGGCAGGTCGCTTTGGAAAGGACTTTGATATCTGCTGAAGTGAAGTGCCACGGGAGGTGCAGACATTTCCCATGCATCAGATGTGTGCTCAGCCTGGGGAGCGTGAGGTCACCAGGAGACTGGCTGGGGGGAAAGGGGAATTCCTGAAAGAAAATTTCTTAAAACACTTAATTAGCACTGACTTCTCACACCTAAACTTATTTTACAAGTGCATTAAGATGAGGAGTACAGAAGAGCCGGACACACCTTTAAAAGTTAGAACTGGTGGGTACTACTGAATAAACTACCTTGTAGTAAACCAGTTGGAGTATCTCTACCAGCAGTTCCAGGCTAGATGAAAATAAAGAAAATCATAACAATTTCTTGTTCTCTTGGTTTTAATTACAGCTTTAAAAAATTAAATAAATAAAAACAAGAAAAAAAATAATTAGCCTATACCTCAGAATACAGCATTCTTTTAAAACTTCCCTGACTTCTGGTTCAAGAATTGCAGCAACCAGTATAAACTCCACAAATCCACTGAGGAGGCAACTCTTCAAATACCTGTGGTTTCCCACATTTTCCAAGTAAAACAGAAAGATTTATAGTTTCTCATGTTAAATCTGAGAGGCTAAACTTTGAGAGACATACTTGCCCACCTGCTGCATGTGTATTAGTTCTAGCTGAAGAGAAGTCAATAAAAATGAAGAAAGAAGAATTTGCAGAGCTGGTTGCAGTAATAAGATTTGTTTCAGAGCATCTGATCTTCAGACTAACAGACTTCCAAACAGTTGGACAAGTAAATAAAGCACCACAGGGAACCGCTAGTTGAAATAGGTTACTGCAGAGATGCACACAAAGGAATTCCTACAACTCAGAAAGGGCTGGAGCTATGAAACTCATAACACCAGCTATTGAGATGCATTGTTGACTTCTACAACACTTAGGAGTGAATTCCATAGGTATCCACGCCCAGAGGACTACACAGAATTCTGTTCTCAGCTTTGGACAAATATTAAACCCCTTAACAATTACCACTGAACAACACTATTTTGCACTTCAATTTGATCCCACACTTAGATGTTTGATTTTAGTTCCATTTTCCCCTTTCTCTGAAAGTAAAGTATAAAGAAGTTGATACATGCTTTGACATAGCCTTACACATGCAAAGGAAAAGGAAATGTTGTCTCAAAATGTTTTTTCTTTCTTTAGAGAAATAAATAAATAAATAAATAAAATTAAACACAAAGAGTTCACCTATGAATGCTCCTACTGTCCTGGGATTTTTCTGCACCATATATCCATCTCCTCCTGGAATTAGGAAGGATGGAAGTAGAACAGCAAATGCAAGACATTCACAGCAGCGCAGAACACAATGCACCAAACCTATATAATAATCACAGATTAGAGCAAGCAGGGTAGGATGTGTAATACAGTAGGCAGGAGTTTCCTGTTCTGACTGAGCAAAGCGCAGTCAGAGAACAAAGCCAGAGATGTCCCATGTTCATCTAGCTACAAGGGGGTGGAGGTGACACTGTTGTAAGGTGCCATCTGATCAGGACTTCTTTTCTGTGCTTGACATGAATAAGGGGATTAGGATAGCAAGTTTCCGTGAGCTCACTCTATAGGACAAAAGGCCCTGAGATTTAGTGTCACACTGCCTGACAAAAGTACAGGAGGCTGTCAATCAAGGGCTGCTAGGTACTTGTGTTGGTGACATAATCTTATTAGAAGATAAACCAGTGAAATCCTTTTCATGATGAAAAGTTACTTTTAATTGCTCCTTTCCTTTTCTTCTCTTGCTCTTGTTCATTTGTCCATTTAACTTTATTAATGTTAGCTATTACAAGAATATAATGGGGCAAAGATGTGAGCCATCTACACTACAGCAATACTCACAGCAAATGAGTAACTGAGGGTCCAAAAGAATGGTAGCATCAGCAGAAACAGCATCAGTTGTGATCTTTTAAGCGTAAGGTCAGAAGTTACTGAATTAATTGGCAAGTGTACACACGTACGAGGACAGAGTTAAATATTTATGTCAGTAGCTTTAATACAAAAATAAGCTGGCAAAAAGACTGAAAGACTGGAAAGCTTGGGCTCTGTGCAACAAAGAAAGGGGAACATTTAATATTCTTCTAAAGGAGTAAAGCCATATTAGCCTTAGACATATGTATGTTTCTCTCAGCAATTACAGGTTTGTTTCTTTTTGATTTCTGAAAGACAACAGATGCTGGCAGAGTGAATCACCTTGCACTGCCCCGTAGTAACCATGGAGAAACAAAGCAGTGCCTGGAGTGTTGACCCAGGAGCTCAGCTTGATGCCAGGACCCACACTGGGAGAAGAATAGACCTGGCCTACACTCACAAGCTGCATGGAAGCTCTCTCAAACCTGAGAAGAAGCACGTGAAGTTTGCATGGTGCTGCCATGAGGAACGGGAGAGAGAGAGGTTGCTCAGCATCCAGCCCTGGTGCCATGGATGTGACACTGCTGTCTCTGGGCATCGTGCAACTGGAACCTACGCAGCCAGCAGCAACTGTGTGAGTGCAGCCACATCCATCTCAACCACATGAAGCACAGCCCCCAGTCATCGTAGGACTGATATCCTCACCTGTGGTCCCTCAAACATCCCAGGACAGCCCAAACATCACTCTGTGCCCCCTGCAGCCACTGAACATGAAACAGGTTGTATGGCTGGCAAGGCAGCATGCTGCATGTCCTTCTCCTCTCCTATCATAGTAACTGATGAAACTGGGTAAAAGGAACCAGTTATAAATGCAAGACTGCAGCCCAAGCTAGTAGCCATGCTTCTCAAAACAGTTTTCTAAATCACCACCTAATTGTCACAATTGATGCACTACAAACATATTCTTTGAAAACTGCTGGTGTCATTTCAGTATCACAGAGTCTCACTAAAATAAGTTTCACACAAAGCACCTGAGTGTGCACATTAGCTAAATAATTTAGGTCTGCAAATGTGAACTGCGCAAAAAAGAAATGAATTCCATTCATTTCACACATACTGTTCCTTATTTCATCCAAATGCCTGTCCAATCAGGAACAAAGTAGCATTTGAAGCCAAAATGCTTTGAGAAATTAAACATGTAATTCTCTCCCATAACTCAGATCATCTTAAAGAAAACAAAGCCTTTGGAGTTCTTTAAGAAAACCATATTCATATTTAAAGACCAGCAAAAAATCCTGACAAGGGCCCTAATATCTTGCATTATCAGTGACAATCTGCATGAAAATCTTTAGGGAGAAATATAGAGTGATAGAAGAACAGAAAAAAAAAAAAAAAAAGAGTTAACATTGTTTAAATGGCGGTACTTGATTACTTAGTGAAAAGACAACTGTTAGATCACTGGGCTGCCAAACCATGCTGACGTTTCACAAACACTTTGCTAGTGTAAATCTAACTCTAGCTTTTGGGAATACAATTTCAAAGCACTGTAAGATATTACAAATCAACTACCTGACTTTATCCCCACCTCCCCCAAAAAGAAAAAAAAAAAAAAAGCTTTTATATTAAGGACATTTACAAAATCTTTTAAAATGCTTGAAATATCATAAAAGATTTTATCACGTTCAATATCTGCAAGCTCAATGTTAAACACCAAAATCCCCATTAAATAAGTTCAGAAAACTTGCTCACAAATATTTTCTACAAGTTATTTGCTACGCATTCAAATTTCTATCACATTTTCTTCTGAAATCAACAGAAGATGCGGAACCAGATTAGGCTCAAGCTCAGCTCTACAGCATAGTGGTACTGGTCATCTTGATGTGAAACGCTGCACTTTGTAGGCTAATCAGTGGAACAGAACCAACACAAAGGAACATTTAAAAGATTTCAGATCAGCCACCAGAATGAGGACAATGGTGACCTAAATGCAGAAATTTATTTTTACTGATCAAACTTAAGCAAATCCATGAAAGCATTAGGAAGTGCTGTCAACTATAGCTTGAAACCTAAGAAAGTAGTCATTCAAAGCACAGTAGGCCCTTATAAACAGTTAATCCACGCAGCTGCAGTAGTTAAAGCAAACACACTACCCTTCACTGCACCATCAATTACACCTTCCCAGAAAAAAAAAATTACACAAACTTTGTAGGATTTTTCAGAGAGAAGATGGATTCTTTTGGAGACTTGAGGTCACAACTGGGCTGTTTAAAGTATATTATTAACAAATAAACATTTATTGCAAAAAAAAACCCTATAGGCCTTTGGGGAGGAAAATTGTGTTATTTTTGGCATCAAATGACAGAAGCCATTTATGACATGAATGGCTATCACCAACAGACTGATGAAATAGCAAATGTCTCCCACTTAACTTCCCCAGGCTTCCTGAATAAACTTTTTCAAACACTTTTTTTTCTTCTGAAATGGCAATAAACTCCGTGTAACTTTGGTTTTCTCTCTGTTCCAGTTATTTCAAGAACCATTGCTGGAAAGGGTTGAAGGTACTTCCAGATGGAAGCTGAAGACTCCCCAAAGGCTGGTAAGGTGATGAAAATCACATTGTTAGGGTCTGGGGCTACTCGCTGCCCTTGTTTGTGTGCACTCCTGCCTGAGTGACAACTTGCAACCGGCTTTCAAATGGCTGGGTGAAAAAAGCTGAGGTTTAATTGTGGCATCCAACAAACTGAATGAATGAATGTTATAGCTCTTGTCATTGAATGTATCCGCTACACACCCAAACAACCCCTGCCAAAATATGAACTTATTTTGAAGTTAAAAAAGCCACAATTGGAACAGGCTTCAATTATGCTAGACAACCAATATCCATAGGACGTGCAAGAAACAAAGACAACCCACTTGCCTTGAGCTTGTTTTACATCCCTTCTGTAACACCATCATCAGCTTGGTGAGCTCAATGCCATGCAGTTCCCATTGCCCATGGCAGCCCAGCGCTGCCCACAGCCTGGGACCAGGCACTGTCATGGCCATGACCATCTGCCTCAAGCAGGAGCAGCAGTGGATGGGAGGAAGCTGCTCTGAGCAAAGTTGCTCTCCCTGTAATTGCCCTGGAATCACTGGGGATTCTCCCACATAAAATTAATGCAGGCGCCATCAAGGCTAATTTACTCCACACCCACAATGCCATGCTGGGGAACTGGCCCAGGCAGGGAGGCTGAGGACAGAGCTGGCAGGAGCTGCCCGCCACACCAGCACCACCTCCACCTGTACTGCTCATCAGAATGGGCCCCTGGCAGCAGGCAGAGTCCTTGCAATGGCCAGTGTGCAGCTGGAGCTGGGAAGGCAGGGAGCCCACAGCCATGAGACACCCTGCATGCACCCCACGTACACTCTACATGCATTCCTCTGGGCTGTGGCAGCTGGCAGTGTGCTCAGCACCATCCCAGTGACCCTGTTAAGGGCGTAGCTGCTCACTGCAGCCTTCTGTTCCCATGGGCTGACTCATTGTGTGCTGCAGATCCAACCACAAAGCCTAGCAGGTTCAAACCAACGATACCAAGCAGTGATAACATCACTGCAGCATTTCACATTCCATTTACTCCCTCAAACATTTCTACTCTGTTTGTAATTTTGCAACATTTTATATACTGTTCTTAATAATAACCCATCCTTTGTACTATGCATACTTCCATCCATACAAAACCAGAGCATTACTTGTCTTTTCACGAACTCATACGCACAAACCAAAGTGCACATGCAGGACATGGTCCTATCTGGTACAAGAGTGAGTACTCACGCAAACACCAACACAAGTGTAAGTAGCACATGGATACAACACTGCTCATATCACTCCTTCGTGACTTTTTAAGGAGAAACATGCAGGCAGTTTCCTTGCAGCCCAGGAACATCTTGTTAAATGAAGTGCCAGTGTAAGCAATTTCACTCATATGTGCATAAACAAAAGTGAGAATGCATCCTTGTGATGGTTCTGCACATTGTGCTCAGAGGAAAGTGACTCCTCAGCACAGCAGCATTACTGCCACTGCAGCCACACTGGGAGCAGGGACTGCAGCTGCCTAGAGCCTCACACTGCCTCAGAGCCATATGCCAAGGTGCCCCCCCTCATATCTCCTGCCTGGCTCAGGCCAGCCTCACCTGGCAAACAGAACACAGGCAGCAGGCCCAAGCCCCAGGGAGAGCTCTGCACACCAGTGGGACTCTCAGTAGCATGGTACAGTAGGGCCTGCTGCTCCCAGGCCTGCGCCAGTGATGGTTTGTAGCCCAGCCTGTGCTCCTGGGCTAGCAGCTGCAGCAAAGCCCTGACACCAGGCCTGGGGCCTCACACCTTTCCATCCCTAGTTGCGGGCACACATTCTGCAGGACTCTTCTGGGGACATTCCTCCATATGGCTTCAGCCTACTGAGTCTTCCTTAATCACCTCTAGCTATAAAGCATAGAGCTTAAGCATCGTAACCTGAAAGCTAGATAAGACCGTCTGAAAACTTAGGGAGGTGCATACATTCTTCTGATGTTGAGCCTGTGTGATTGTTTGCAGGTAACAAAAAACAGACCAACGTGTAATACAGCCATGATCAACAGAACCACTCCAGAACTTTTTTTTGCTGTTCCTTCTCTCTTTCTTCTTCCTCTGTAAGTCTGGATTCTAATCGCTAACAATTAGAGACTGAAGCACTAGAAATACAGTACATGTACTTTCTTAGTGAGTTGTCCTAATGCCACATAACGCAACAGTAAGTGCAGCAACAACAGTGTTGTAGCAAAGCCATAGGTTGCAGCAAGCAAGGATATGTTCAAATACAACAACCATGGACACAAATAATCTAAAGAAGCTGCTTACCTTCAGAAGACCTCAGGTACACGAGCATCTCCACCAAAACACCTTTTGCCTGCACTGCCAGCCCTTAAATGAGATCTGGGCAGAGGTGGATCCTGGCTGCATCACTTCTGGTCACTCAGGCACACTGCGTACACCTGAACACCCCTGGTCTGGCCCTGCCTTTCCACTGGGTGCTCAATCACTGCTTCAAGCTGTGACTGAGCATTTCTGCTGCAGCTGTAAACACAGAGACAACTGCCAGCATGCACAGGAACATGGAGCAAGGAATTGGAGCTTATTTTTGTCAAGATGTTTGGTGAAGACAGAGATGAGTCCCAATGCCTTGCAGCCAGCACCGTCGCCTAACTCAGGGCTCGCCACTGCCCTCACTGGCTACAGTAGGAGCTGAGCTATGGACTCACTCCACGTACAAACATTTCACTGTCCATGAGGTCCATACTAGGACCCAGCTCAGAGCCAACTCACAATTTAATTGGACATACTTCGGGCTGTTTAGACCTACAGGAAGCCTGTCCCTAAAAGCTTCAGTGAGCAGCTATACCAAGTTCTTTCCAGACATTTGCTGTCAGGAAACCTGACCCTGCATGACCCTGCAAGCCGCTGCAGGCAGGGCCATTGGCTCCCATCGTGCTGCTCACTGAGCCTTGACTGAGGATTTGCCAGCCCAGACCCCTGCTGGAGCTGAGGGATGGGCAACAGCCATAGCCCAGAACAGGGAGCAGCTCTAGGAGCATCTGCTGGCTTCAGCCTGAGCTGCAGCCCACCACCCTGCAGCACCACGGCTGTTCTCCAAGGCCCACAGATAGGTGCTGACTTGAGCCTGCATGTTCAAGCCTTCGTGGAGAGGAAATTCAGCCTGCAAGCTCAGACAATTAATACCCACGTAGGGGAGAAGGATCAGTTTCATTTCACAGAAAGTCAGATGCCAGACATCCCAGCGGCCACACAGACGCTGGGGGCTACTGACCCATATGCAGCAGGAGGACAGACCAGGCAACAAAGACCCCAACTGCTGGAAGCATACAAAGTGAGGACAGGGCTGTGTGCCTGCCCAGTTGCAGAGTGGGACCCCATGCAGTGGGAGCACCCTTCACTCCCCCCGGCTCTCCACCCTCCAGCAGTCCCTGCAATCAGCCCTTCTGTGACTCCTGACCATGTGGAATGTTCCTGTGAGGCTCACAAGGCCGGGACGTGGGCCTGTTCCCGGCAACGATCAGCCACAGTACTAAGGGCACAGCAACACTTAAATAAATAAATGGAGGGCTGCTTCAGTAGAGGTTGCTTAATGCTGAACACTGCGTACAAAGAAATGTCTGCTGAAGATCATGAACATTTATGGATGGTGCTGGGCTACCAAGCTACCACATGCGGCTGTACCCTGCTGCACCAAAGGTTCCCCCAGCCAGAGGCTGCCTGCAGTCATTTCAGTGTTTTGTTTTGTGGTTTTGGGTTTTTTTTTTCCATTTTGTGACTCACTCTGTTTCCTGGTTTTCTACAGTGCTTTCTTGGGATTTTCTAATAAACATGTTCTGTACAATACAGAACTAAATGGTCACCTCATCTCACGTGCATTATCTCAGCAAACAGACAACCCTCTATGAAATTACAATGAAGCTAAGAGAAAATTAGAAATCAGATTTCTAATGGGAAGTTGCAAGAACAGGTTCTATCAAGTGATAGAAAAATGGCAGCTGTATGTCAAAGGATAGGACCCCACAGGCTGAAAACAGCCATTCCATGCAACAGCTTCCAATGACACTGCAGTCTTTCTCACTCCCAGGTTCTGGTGGGTACCACCACAGCCCCACAGTGCTTCCAGTGACCCTGGCTCCACTGGACCAGCATACGCTATCCCAGCCACATTGCTCACATCCTTCTGTAGGAAACGTGCTTTCCTACCAATATACAAGGAATGCACAAGTGTTAAATTTGTAAGGAGAAACTACTGTGAGGGCAGTGATGCTTGTCAGTCTGATAGAATAATGTGAGTAATCACTAGTTGTAATAAATGCTTTAAAACACTATTAGTCATTGGTTCTGAAAATCTGCTTACTTCCTATCATAATAACAACCTATAATAAAAGTAACAAGTATGAAAAAGAGTATGGGTGTAGACTGTTATGTAAAGACCTTTATGTTTTGTTTTTTTTAATCAGTGAATGCTGATTCAGGTTACGCTAAGAAGCGAACACATGAGAGCAAACTTCCTAACAGCTACCAGGAGGATTTGGTCCTCAGCATGTGCACATAAATTCTATTAGCTCTTACTGGGAGAGTGCATGTGCACACTTGTACATTATAAATAATACACTGATTGCAGTAAAATCAAGAGCCAGACTCTATCCTTTGATGAGAGAGGATAGCTCTCATTGAAGTCAATAGGAACTGCATGTTCACAAGTTCATGTCAACATTTGCAAAGGAAATTTTTTTGCATATTAAAAATAATATGTCGTATGTTTTGGAAGCAAAGCAATGACCTCTCTCACAAGTGTTCTCCGTAAACATTCTGGCTTGTTACAATGTATAAACCCTCACCAAGTTCCTAAGAAAAAAGCTATTCCTTCTTTATGTTGATATTAAATGGCATTTAATCAATTCACACTGTAGCAGTTATGTTGTATCTATAATGAAGATGACTGTAAAATTTCAAAACCAACAAAATAACACACTGAAATTAATTGTTTTAACACAAATTCCTTTAACACAACCTTGCAAATGTCTACTTGTTTAGCAGCCCACGGCAAACAGCCTTTTTAAAAGAGAGTAAAATTCCCTCCATCCAGCCTGAGCATCGCTGTATGAAGCACACAGACAGGTCTGAGGTGGGCTGGTAGATTTCCATCTCAGTCCTGAAAAGTTGTAACAGATTTTGGATTCCTCTAGTAACACAGACTGAACACTTTATTTTCTATAGGCAGGGTAGACTTAACATTGCATACAAGTTGCCTCATTTTAAGGGCTTTCCTTCTACATAAACTCTATTAAAATTGCATAATTTTCCATGCGTGATGTTTTCTACTAATAAGGTGCATTTGGAATCCAGTAAAGTGCAGTGGCATTACATATATACCATGTGTGTGTTGGCTGTATAAAAGGAGAAAATCCTTAATGGCAATTTATTTGGTAACAACCAGAGCCTATTTGCTGAGAACTGCCAGGATTCTGTTCCTGTCTCCTCCTCACATCACTGTAGCAATGATGACCTGCCCGGACATTCATAACATCACTGATGCCATGGTTGGCTCTGATCTCAGGACTGTGTCAGCCAAAGCGATTACACAAGTTTGTCAAGATACATTCAAAGCAATTGCAGGCACACCAAAGGGTAACACAAAAGAGAGACAGTATTTCATTAGAGGAATATCATTCTAGCCAAAGCAAGTTCATGAATTTAAAGTAAATTTTAAAATTTTGGTATATATAAAAAACAAATATTGAAGATCTGCCTCAATTTCAACTTGAATTTAACAGAGTATCCAGAAACAGTGAATAATTTACCTGAGCAAGGCAAGCGAGACTGAGGTCTAAATCAACGTGTGTGTTATAAACAGCAAAGAAAATCATATTTAAAACCAAAAGTCATCTTGTTCTAACTTAAAGGTTTTGTTCCCCTGTGCCCTGTATTCTTAAACTCAGAAGTCTAACCTGATTTTTTAAATTTCTTTTACACTAGATATTAATTTATTCATGTTTTGTTTTATTGTACTTAGTCATTAAAGGAAAAAAAGTGGAGCATCTTTCCCTAAATGTTACCAGTGCTGTTAAAAGTTCTCACTGCAACATCATCTTATTCTGTTTTTACAATACCTTCATGTAGAAAACACTTCTATTTTCTAAAAAACAAACAAACAAACAAAACAAAAAAAAAAACACAACAGATGTAATATTTTCTATCAAGAAAAAATCATTCCTCAGTGGCACAGGTGTATATTCGACAATCGTTCCCGGCTCACTTGATATGTTTATTCCAACTCAGTTAAAGAAAGGAAAATTCTGCTCTTCATAGCACCCATCTAACTGCAGTGTAACTCCTCTTGTTTCAGAACCTGGCTGCCTGCAGCTAAGCCCGCAGGGTTCACACCACACTGCTGCTGTACACCCAACCAAACTCTTTGTTTCAGAACAAATGTGGGGGTTGGATATTTTTTAATGAACAAGACAGTGTCGTTTCACAATGAGTCAATCTTTGCCTTCTGAGTAATGCAGCCATCCCCAAATCATGCCAAAACACCTTTCTGCCACACAAACCATCCAAGAGCAATACATGGTTTGTTTACCTTTACTGGAGATTGCTGCACCACTCACTCCACAGCTTTATTTATTTACTTGCTTGCATTCTTACTTCACTGAAGCAAAAATCAGGCTTATAAACAAAAGAAAATCCCTGGTTTTTTGTTTGTTTGTTTTCTGCAAGTTTGTCTTCTGACCTGAAATGTCCTTTTTAAAGGGTACCATAGTGTTCTTATGAAATATCCATTTCACTGCTGTTTAAAATTCATAGCTGTTGTCAATCTGCACTTTATGCAACTCATCAAATACACATCATCAGTTCAAGCAGTAGAAAACTGCTCTCCGACATTATCACAAAATATTACCATTATGAACCACATTCTTCCAAAACTGCCAATAGTATGACGCAGCACGAGAAGCATTGTGCAAAGCAGATACAATGTGGGCTTGCCTGCTCTTCAGCATAGCAATGATAAGCAAAAAGAAGTAATTCAGCAGCCCTCTCTTCCCCGTTACCCCACTGAGTTCCAGCAGCAGTCTATGTGCTTCTTTACGGCAGGGCACTGGGCTGTGTGGGCTCTGAGCATGTGTCTGTGTGCCCAACTGCACGGCAAGGGCAGCACGTTTGGCTTTATGGATTTTCTTACATTGAAGGCCCCATCCTCGTTCGGGTGCACTCCAACCTCCTGCTGCCTTGCACTGTGAGCATGTGGGGAACTTGAGCTCACGTCCAATAATTACTTAATCTGCTGCATTCTTCATGCCAGCAGGAGGAGGTATTAAACAAAACGAAATCAATTCTTGTTACAAGAGGAACAGGAGTGAAGAAAAGCAGGGTGAGTATAAATCTCACTTTTATGAATTCTGCCTGAAATGACAAACAAAAATTACAGCTGCATGACGAAAAAGCACTCCTTTTTCTTCTGAAAATTTGTTTCCACCTATCTGACTATGGTACGCAGCCTCTGCCACCACCTTTCAAGCTCACAATAGCAGTAAGCATTTCAACGCATTTCTATTTTGTAGCCTGCTCCGCAGCAGAGGAAGAGATGTATAAGTTTACAATTAAAATACATTAATAAAATAATTAGTCTAAAAATTTATATTATAATTGAGCTATTATATCACAGTATATTATTGATAATTGAAAACGTGTAATGGATGTCTTTGAATTAGCTCAGTAGTTTAGGCCAAAAAATAATGGATGCAGTTTCTTAAGAGGAAAAAGAGCACTCCTGTTCGTTTTATACTAGTGAAGAAATTTCAGTAGTGTATATCATATGTATTAGTTATTTTTTCTAAGCTTGAAAGTATTATAAATTAGACTCTTATTAATATAATTGCATATTGCCTACATTGCAAAATGATCCTCCCTATCATTTTCTACCGCAGATAAAACTATACATTACCATTGCAATTATTTTGTCTAGTGAGGTTACCATGCTTGTCGAAGGAAACAAAATGTCTTCCCAGACTCTTAAGACATGTTCCACTCCAGATCTCTGTGACACTTCTTCACCTTAACTCCCAACCCAGCTCTGCTTTCTGCCAGTTCTGTCGCTCTGAGGCTGCTTCCAAACCTGCACAGTTATCTTCTCTGCAGCCCCTGTCCGTGTCCACAAGGAGATGGATTCTTGCTGACACCATGGGGACCCCAGGGGGCTCTGCCTGAACTCCTGCAATTTTGCTTACGTCATCTGCACAAACAACAGTTACGTTTCCTCAGCGCTCCTGCTTTTGGAATTGTTTGGAGGTGATACTAAAGCCCATTCTTACAGACGTTAAACCTGGGCAATGCGTCCAACAATGCAGGGCTGTTTGCATTTTCAGAGGGAAAAAAAAAAAAAAAAAAAAAAAAAAAGCCATAGTATTTCACTTTTAAAAGCATTTTTAGTGGATGACATAACTTTAATCATTGCTGTACGTCCTGAGCATGTGCCTATGTTATTCCTCGTTTGTAAGTTCCAGTCTAACCTAACGCTATCGCACAATCACACACAGGGAGCACTGCCAGCCCAGCACAGCAGGCACACAGAGCTGAGCAGGACAGCACCGCACTGATTAACAGGGAAAGAAAAAAACAAAGGAAAACTGAAAACAAATCAAATCTTCCTGTTAACACACAGTATTGCCCATTCTGCACGAAGCAGGACTTGAAAGCTCGAGTCACTTCTTACGCCTTGAATTCTGCCTACATTCCACAGCCTGCTCTCATGGCAGAAATGCTTTCCCTCTCTCTTTCCCTCCCTTTCTGTCTGTCTCTCTCTTTGGAAGAAAAATAACCTCCATGAAAATTAGAAACATTTATTAATAGGAAGCTTTTGTCTTCTTTCGAATATAAAACACAGCGGAATCAGGAAGCATCGCTCTCAGTATTAAGCTCGTGAAAAAATTCACAAAATCTGGGGGAGTTAACACTGACACAGCTACAAGGTTTCACAGCACTTTGTTTCCTTCCTGCAAGGTACAAGCTGCTCCGCACTGCTCTGACACAGAAAGTAGAGACACGGGCAAGGAAGGACTGAAAGATGAAGAATGGCACAAATAGGTACCAGAAATATACTGCAAGTACTTCTTTGGTAGCATCCAATAATGATGCTAAAACAGTGCCTGACACGTAGTTAAGAATCTAGCAAAAATCTACATACTTCTCTTTCCCACTCTAAGCAAAACTTAAAATGTGTTAATGAAAAATGATGAAATATGAAGTGAGATGGCTCATTATTCTGTTCCCTAAATAAATGACCGCCTTTACAGCCTTTATTTTTAGAGAATTCTAGAATAAGAATATGGATCTTTCTCAAAATTATATTTATTTTGCATAGATATAAAAATGTAACCTGAGATGGTTATTGTTCATGGCATAGATACATTTAAATGTCAGGAGTAACTGGGGCGAATTGTTTCGTAACAAGGAGCAGTGAGAAGAAAACAAAGCAGAATCACAAAAAATAGAGAAAAAAGGAAGATACAAATGGAAAAGAAATGTAATATTAATATTAATGTTTTACAGCAGGATGCACTATAATGAGTGATACAACGAATAAACTCATTTCAGCAAATAACCTCAGTCTAACTACGTAAAACACCTATTTTTGAGAAGCGTTCATTCTAAAGGTTTCAATTTATCAGGAAAAAAAAAAAAAAAAACTTCTATAGAAAAAGTTGCAAATGTAAGGTTCCAAATGGGCACCAATCCTGCAGTTTGGCAAAGGTCTCATTAAAATCAAAGCAATTTTGTTTGACTCAGGTTTGCAAGAGTCTGCCCTCCTGGTGCCGTTGTTCTGCTCTGTATTTTTCCCTAAAAGCCCTGCAATCAAAGGTATTGCATCCAGCTAAATATTACATCTTAGCAGAGTAAACACTTCGTATGAGATCAACAGACCAGTATGTACTTTTCAAGAAAAAACGTTGAATTGCACTGTTATGAAAACAGCATAGAACGCACACACAGCAAAATGCAGCTTCTACTGATAGACCGACGGTATTTTTGTGATCAATTAGATTTATCAGGCACCTCTGACTGCTTCAAACTGTGCTTGGGCCACTAAGCCATCCTCCCCCCCCCCGCCCCCAGGTTTACTCCAACATTCCAAGCACAGTGGTAGCATCAGACAGCCAACATTTTTTATTAAAAAAAAAAAAAAAAAAGATAAATATTTGTAGCCTCCCCCCTAATGCCAAATGCCCTCATCCCAGGATGGGCAGGAATTGTTCCTGATCCAGTGAAAGGTTTAAGGTCTGATATCTGACCCATCAGAAGCTTGCTTTCATTAGAAAGACGAGACAGCAGCTTTCCAAAGATACGCACACAGCACTTGATTATAGTCCTGGGAGTTCTGGAGAAATCTGACCTTTAAATTACATTACTACATACAGAAAATCTATTTAAAGTACATTTCAGCAACTAAGATATTTCAGTAATCTTTACTCTCCTGTTTTTTCCAGAGATCTCTAAACAGGACGCAATAACAGAAAACACCTGACGTTACTGAAACTGCTCTTCTGGACCGACACTGTCCCAGCTCTGCACCCCCAGCACCGGGCAGCTCTGTGAGCAGGAGCTGCTGCTGCACTCCTCCTCCGCACCGACAAAACCCATTGCCTGCATCGTGCCGCAGTGGAAGCAACCCGCGTGTCTTTATGGCTCTTTTGTACTTCAGCTATCGCAAAAGATGGTTTCTCTACGTCTAAAACACGGCAGACAGGGAAAGCACACAAGCAATGTCATTGCAGCCTCAGGTTTGTTCTTTCGGGCTAGTAAAATTTCAGAGAAAACAAATGTGGATACACTGTGTCTCCCCTCCCCTTTCCATGAGCTCCTTCTGCTGTCAGTCCTTAGGGGCACACACAGCAGGCCACCATGTAATGCCACACTAGGTGCTGGGATGCAACAAAGGCCAACATGTTGATATCTTTTTATTGCTCGTCAGCCTGCTTACCCCGCTTACCCCTAAATAATTGGACCCCTTTGATAACACAGAATTTTCTGAAGAAGTTACATTTCTATTTGCAGTCAAGGAAGTTTCTCTCCCCCCAGAGTATCACTCCTACCACCTTGCTTTTTGACTTGCAAAGTGCTTTCCTTAACTTTACAAAAAATAAGGATAGGACAGAAGTGATACGTTTAGAAGCATAAATATTTATCTTGCTAAATAACGCCCTTTGTTTGTGTGTATGTTTTTCAGGTAAACTAACATCTACTTTGAATTCCTTCTCAGTTCAGAAAAGTTCCTACAATAACATTGCCTACATAGGCAGAAGTTTCATTCACTCCCCAGTAGAGCCACTGTAGTGTGTTTTATTTTGCGTAGAAGTCAAATACAAAGTATATGGAGACGTGTCCCTAATAACAGCCTGAGCAAACACAAATATTGCTAAAGCCTCAGCCCCACAATGGCAGGACTGCAGCAGAGCAGCGGAGAACTCTGGTTTACTTTCATGTGAAGTACCCAGGCCCGTGGAAGATTCTTTAATAGCATGCTGGTAAGGGCTGCAGTATGAAATAACACGTTTTGTTGTAATTCCTAAACAGGGGGACATTTATCTGGGCCATTTATACAAGAGTTATAACCCTAACAATATTTATACTCAGCATGTCATGTTAGCATTTACTACCAGTTTCCATGGAGATGGATTTTCATGCTGTAGCTATGAAATGCACATTGTTGCCACTAAGCCACTTCAGGCCTTTCTGGAAGCCTGCTGAATGCCTGACAAAAGTTGATGCAAACCAATAGTTGTTGTTCTTTGTTTGTTGCCAGACTTCTAGCAGAGCCATATTATGTTCTAGTGATTGAAGTGCCCATGTTCGCCCCCCTCCCGGTACAAAAAGGATCCTCAATTTCGGTGACAAGCATGAAGTGGGCTTCTGCAGGGGAGGACAAACACCACGCAGGGCCGGAGCTCTGTCTCCGCACAAGGACACGGCACGGCAGGAGGCCGCTTTCCCGACAAAGCCTGACATTTTGGGGACAAAGTGTAAATAAAATAAAGCGCGGGGAGCTCCCGGGCCCGTGAGGAAGGAGGCAGCGCCGGGCTCCTCCTGCCCCGCCCGGCCGCGGTGCCACGGCCGGCGCCAGCCCCTGCGGGCACGGCCCCGTTCACCTCCACGTACCCCCGCGCGGCTCCGCGCCCTCTCCCCCTCCGCCGGGCAGATGCGCCCCTACGGCCCCGCGCGGTCACCTCGGAGCTCGCCGCCCGCACGCGGCTCCTCCGGGCTCCTCCCGGCCGGGTCGGCGCCCGGGCGCGGCGAGAGGGACGTGGCTCCCGGGGCCGTCACCACGCAGCGCCGGCGCCGCGGGCGGCTACGGGACGGGTCTCGGCCTCGGGCGGACGGAGCCCGCCAGCCCGGCTCCCCGTGACGGTGCCCCCGAAGGTCGCGCGCGGACACAGCCGGACGGGCCGCCCCCTCCGACGGCACCGCGGAGCGTAACGGGTCCAAACGCGAGGACGTTTGGACTCGGCGTTATTTCAGCGCAACGCTCGTTTCCAGGCGGCCGCTCCGCCCCGGCGCTGGGGTCTCCGCCGCCCTCGGCAGCCCCGGACGCTGCCCCGTTCCTGCGGCGCTTTGGGCGTCCGCACGGCCCGCGGCTCGGAGGCGGCTCGGAGCCTCGCGGCGCTCCTCCGGGCCGGGCCGGGCCGTGCCGCCGAGCCGCGCCGAACCGAGCCGGTCCGGGCCGCGCCGGGCGCACGGTGCTCTTACTGTTGGTAGTCCTGTTTGCAGTAGAGCTTTCGGTCCCGGAAGTAGCAGCTGGTGGTGAGGGCTTGCTGACACACCGCGCACTGCAAACACTCCTCGTGCCAGGAGGACTCGTTCACCCTCATGAGAAAGCGATCCGAGATGGGCCTCTGGCAGCCTTCGCACACGGCCTGGTGCGGGCACTCCGACCCTGTGAACGGCAAAGCGCGGCGTGAGGCGGCGGAACGGCCCCCGGCCCCGAGCTTGGCGGCACCGCGCGGAGCGGCCGCTCCCGGCTCCTGCCCCGAAGTGTCACTCGCCGTCCCGCGCCCGCAGCCCGCGCTCAGCCCCGCACGGCGCAGCCCGGGACGGCGCGGAACCGCGGAGCGGCCGCTCTGGGACACGGCCGAGGAGCGAGCGGGACTCACCCAGTAACACTCCGAGCGTGGCCGGACCCGAGCGCAGCGGGTGATCTTCCATCTTGATGCCGTCCAGCATCTTGGCGCAGTCCGTCGGGCCGCGCGGGAAGCACCTCTCCAAGGACTCGGGGCCCGAGGCGATGTCCATATGGGGCGGCGGCGCGGGGGAGCTGGGGACCGCGCACCCCGCGTCGGGCCGAGCGCGGGGCGCTGCGCTGCCAGGAGGAGGGAGCGCTTTTACTTTTATCTGGGAGACATGAGGCGCGCTTCCTGCCGGCGGCTCCAGAGACGGGGGGCAGAGGAACGAGCCGGCGCCGTGCCCATGGGGCGGCCGCGCTACACGGGCGCGCACATCGCCGCGCACGCAGCGCGGGACGGCCGCGGTGTCACCTGCTCCCGGCAGCGCCGAGCCCCACGCCCGCAGGAGGGCCCTCCCGGGGCCGGGCCGGGCGGAGCGGTGGGGCCGGGCGGCGGCGGGGCTTCCCGGCGCTCCGCAGCCCCTGTGCCATGCGGCGTCCCGAGGAGCCGCGCCGTTTAGAGCAGGGGCCGCGGCGGAGGAACACACCCCCCGGCGCCTCACCCCTCCTCAAACTTGCTGACATTTGAACTCCATTGGTGCGCGCGGTATCGCTGCGCCGCGGTGATCCGTCTCCTCGACGTCAAATAGTGCCCTGGCCCCGGTGGGCCCCCGCAGCCCCCGAAGCGCGGCGGCACCCGGGGCGCGGGGCGGGCGAGCTTCGTGCACCCCGGGGCGGCCCGGCCCGCCTCGCCTCTGCTCCGGCCGCGGGGCGCAGACCGGGTGCGGAGCCGGAGTGGGGCCCCGGGCTGGGGACCGGGGACCGGGAGGAGAGAGCGCGGCAGCCGAGGAGGGCGGCGGAGCGGCGTCCGCAGCCCCGAGCCTCAGCTCCGCCGCGTCCGGCCGGGCGGCAGCCGAGAGCCGGCGACGCGGCCCGACGGCGGCTCCTGGCTCCTGCCCAGCGGTACGTAGCTGCGCCGCTTCACCCCGCTTCTGACGGCCCCCGGCCGGGCACGGGCAGGTGGCGGCGGGGCCCGACCACAACGGGCGGCCCTCGAGCGGTAGCCGCCGGGGCCGCGCCCGATCCCCGAGCTGGCACCTGGCGGGGCCGCAGTCGCCTCGCCGCTGCCGCCTGGGTCCGCTCCAGCCCGGAGCCGAGAGCTGCTCCCGGCTCGGAGCTCCCGGCGGCCCACGGAGGGGCCCCGGTCCGAGGGAGAACCCGGCTGCCCCTCGTCCTCCCGGCGGCACCGATTTGGGCTGGGGGTGGCGGAGCGGCCCGCGCTGAGCCCGGGACGGCTCCTTGAGCCCTTCGTACATAATACTTCGTGCCGAAGGCTTCAAATGTGCTGGGCTTTTTCGTACTCTTAAATGCAAAAGTACTGAAACGCGTAGATGCTCCGTGTTTCTATACACAAAGCGTATATATGCATGTGAAAAATCAACAACAACCAGATTTTAATATATCGCGCTCTTCTATTTTCTCGTTCGGAACCGATCCACGAATAGCGAAACACGGCGATCTCCGTACGTGGGACAAAGATCTCCCGAGCTCCCGGGGGTCGCGCTTTCCTTTCGTTTTTGTTTCACCGCTGATACTGTTAAAATTTCAATCTAAGGAAATAAAAATCTGGAAAGGATTCCGCGCCGGGTTCTTAACGTGACCCGCGCTGTGCTGTGACCCCGCTGAAGGAAGAGAGTTTATTTTGTAATGCTCCCCAAATGTTGATATTTAATAAGCAGGACAAGTGTTAACCTGAATTACTTAATGCGTCTTTTTCTGGGTCTTAAGATAAAGCCTCTTTCTGCCAGTGCAGAAACAGCTCTGAGTGAAATTCGTGATTTAGTCAAATATTTTGGGAAGGATTTTAAGTGATAGAGCCTATTTTATTTTTGTTTGGGACATTATAAATCTGAAAACCTTTGTAGCTAATGCTGAAAAAATAATATACGATTATTCAATTCTGAGATCAAGATAAAAGCTGCTTAAATTTCAGACTTCAATCGGAGGAGAGAAAAGCATCTCATGTACATTAATTTTCTGTGTTACCTCCTTATTTTCCTGTAAGGATTCAGTTTCTCCACCACATTGGGCTTTCCCCGATCTATCTCCTACGATTACGAGGACAGTCGGAGCCCTTCTTTCCTCTCTGCAACAGTTCTCGTAAATTCTCATTTTAAAAATACACATGTATAGAAATAATTTAAAGGGAAAAAAAAGAAAAAAAAAAGAAAAAGAAAAAAAAAAGGACCAACAAAAAAACAAAAACAAAACGAAAATAGCGGAGCGATCTTGCGGCCGGGCCGTGAGGAGCGGAGCGGGAACTCAGCATCCTCGCACCCCCGGGATCCATTCCATCTTTGTTCTTGGGCTTTTACTCACAAAAATCGCCCTAAAGATGGGTCCCCTCGCGCCGGGTGCTCCCATCCCCGCCCGCTGCCCCGAGAGCCATTCGCTGAGGTGTTACCTTCGGTTTCTAAAGTGCTTTTAACGAAAAAAAAAAAACAACCAAAAACAATTAAAACACCCACGCGCAAAACCATCACAGAAATAAACTCAAGCCGAGCCCCGCAGCCCCACCTCCCGCGGCTTGCTTCTAATTCGGCATTTATTTGCAAGACAAATCTTTTTGTTTTGAGGTGTTTTGTTTTAATTTGGAGAGCGCGGCGGCCAAACACCGCTCCGTGTTTCCCGAACGAGACGGCAGAGCGGAGCGAAGCGGTGCAGGGCTGCGGCCACCACGAGAGCTCCACGGCCGCCGCAGTCCCGCGCGAATCGCCGCTCCGGGCCGCAGTGGGTCCTCGTGCGGGACCGCTCCGCCCGGTGCCGTGCGCCCGTTCGGGACGGCGTGGGGCCCCGCGTTACTCGAAGGGACGGAGGCAGAGGAGCTCCGCGATTTCTCTGCCTTAAGCGCGAGGTCCCCGCGCTGCTGTGCGGACGTCCGCGCGTTCCGGAGCGTGCGGCCCGTCCGTGTTTCGCGTGTTCCGCTGAGTTCCCGGCTGGGGGCGGGTAGGCGAGCTGCCCCGGGGACTCGGGGTGATCCGCGTGGGACAGGAGTTGGCTGCGCCGGCAGCGCGGGCGGTCTCGCGAGCGGCGGTCGTGGGCCCCGGCTGCGGCTGAGCTTCCCGCGGCCGCTGGAGGCGACGATCGCCCCACGGCCCGAACCGGCCCGGCCCGGCCCGGCTCGGCCCGGCCCCGAGCGGAGCCTGCCCTCTGCCGGCGCGCGGAGGCACGGCCGGGGGCGCCGCGGGAGTTGCGGGGTCGGGAGCGGACCGGGGTCAGCCGGGGCGAGGCGAGCTCGGGTCTCCTGGGGCCGGCGGGCGCTATCCCGGGACTGCCCCGTGCGGAGCTGCCCGCGCCGCTCGTCCCCGACCCGGGCACCGCCGCCTCCCGACCTCAGCCGGCGTTGCCACAGCCGTGCGGCGCCGGGACGCTGATGGGGCCGGGGGGTTCAGCGGCTTTGTTTTTTCCTTCCCTCGCAGCGGCGTTGCGCGCCCCGCACGGCCTCGGCATCGACCATCGCTGCGCGGGGAGCAGACCGCTGCGGGGCGGCTCGGCTCGGGCATCGACAGCAGCTGCTGCCCGGGCGCCGACAGCGGTGCAGCCCGCGGAGTTCCCCGAGCCGCCCCGTCGGGCCCTACAGCTCTGAGCCGCTCTGCCGTCCGCCCTCCGTTCCGCACCGCACTGCGAAGCCACTCGCAGCGGCTGGCGGGTGCGCCCGACGCTGACGGATGTAGCCCGCGCTGCCTCCCTCGGAAGGATAAATGTAAGCGAGCCGCAAAGTGTAGTTACTGCTAACAATGACAATAAATTACCGGGCTGCCGCTCTGTGGCACAAACAAATGATCTCCGCGCACAACGCGGTGCCTCCCCGCGCCTCGAAGCCACCCCTCCCCGGGACTCGGTCAGCAGCCCCGGCAGCAGGTGGGGGAAAGGGGGAAGGGGGGAAAGGGGCGGCGGGGAAGCTTGGTGCCCGTAGGGCATGGGGAAAGGGTCCGGGGCCAGCGCCCCGCGGGATGTCAGAGGGCCCCACCCGGGGGCCCCGGGAGCCGTCGGCAGAGCGCGGTCCGAGCCGCGCAGTGGGGAAGACGGAGAGCGCCGCGCCGCCGCTTTAATTAAGCGGGATGTCTTTGATATAGGCAGCCCGATGCTATCTCTGTTGTTCCCTTCTCGGCAGCTTTTGGGTAGGAAAATTGCTGAGGAAGCGGCATCGCACAGGGCCGCACAGATCCAGATCGCCCTGGGCGGCTCCCGGTGCGTGCGAGTGCGCGGCGCGCTGGGAGTTCTAGCCCCGCCGAGGTGCGGTGCGCGCTGTGTGTATTTTCGGGGGGCCTGGAGGAACGAGAGTCAATTTACCATGATTAAAGGCACAAGCAAGAAGGCGCCACGCATTTGCATGCGCCTTCATCTTTTTTAAGTGGATTTTTGAGGGCAGCGTGGCAGACAGAGCCGGGCCCCGTGTCCTCTTCCCGCCGGCGGAGCGCCTCCCGCATTGCTGAACGCCGGCAGGCCTCGGACCCTCCTCCCGCCCGAAGGAGCGGCGGCCCCGGGGCCCGTCGGGGCGGTCCCGGCTCGGCACGGAGCCGCTCCGCCGCCCTCTCTCCCCGCCGGCGTGGGCACGGATCCGCGGGAGGCGCCAAGACAGCCCCACACGATCGGCCCGGTCCGGCGACAGGCGCGGCCCCGCGCTGCTCTCCCCACGCCGCAAGCAGGCGGCTCGCCCGGCGCCGGAACCTCCGGGACGGGGTTTACCCGCGAATGGGGCCGCGTATGGGGCATCTGGGCCTCTTCCGACCCGGCCTCGAAGTCCCCCAGTCATCCCCGGCTCGTGGGGATCCGCATCCCGCGCCCCTCTGCCCCGGGCGCTGTCCTACGCTGAGCAAGGGCTATCGTGTCTGGCCCGGCGCCGGGCAGGGACTGATCTCGGAGCCCAGAGGCAGAGACGGCGGAAAACGTGCCCGAGTCCCCACGCGTACTCCCGGCTCTGTTCCCAGCTCTCATCACACCGAGCCGGACCCCGAACTCGTCCCGGTCGATCTTCTCTCCCGCCATCAATCCGTTCTCGCAGTCCCGGGTACCCTGCGCTAGCGGGCGGGGACAGAGCGGGAGCCATGGGGCCCGACGGGACGGGCTGGGCCCGGCTGGCAGCGGCGTGGCGCGCACATGTGGTCCGGCGGCGCCCGGTGCCAGGTGCAGGGCTGGGGGCAGAGTTTACCGCCGAGTTCTGATGGCTCCGCGCGTTTCCCAGCCCGGGGGAGGGCGGGGATCCTTTTCCCAGTTCAGGGCAAATACCTTCATTTCACTGGGAAATTTAACCTCTCCTTGGAGTTGGATCCATTATACGGGTTTAATATCCGCTCTTTTACAGCTCAGCGTTGTAAAGGCAGCAGCCAGGTCTGTGAACTCTGACATGTGCAGCCAGGGGAGTGGGGGGGACCTGCGGCGCGGGGCGCGCCTGGAGCGCAGCCTTTCATCTGCTGGGCCGCCGACCGGCGGGGGAGGTGGGGGACGGGGGCGGACGACCGCTGCCCCGGGGTTGCGGGACAGGTCCGAAGTGCCCGCGCTCCCCCTCGGGCCCTCGGCGCGGCCCCAGGAATTCCGTAGCCCAACGAAGATGGCCGTGCCGGGCCCGGTGGGCCCCTGCTTGGCGGGGCTCGGCAGGTGCCCGCGTAGCCGTGTGCGCATTGAGCCCAGCGCTGGGCGCGCTGCGGGAGCCGTCTGTCTCGAATGCTCCGCAGCCGTCGGTCACCGACGAGGTAGTGACCGCACGGTTACCAGCCGTGACACGCTCCGCAGAGCCGCACCGCTGGGAATCGCGCTAGAAGCCCGGCGGGGCGCGCCGCGCTGCGTAAGAAGGCCGAGGTGCCCCGCAGCCTCAAGAAGGAAAGAGTGTATCCCGAATCTTCCGCTTTTATTTTCCCCGCAGATCGGCAGGTGCGTGGGGCTGCCCGGGAGGGGGCGCGGGACCAGCAATGCCCGCGAACCGGGCCGAGCCGAGACGTCCGGGCCTTGAGGAGCTGGGAGCCGCTGAGCCAGGACTGCCCCCGCGGGCAGCCCGCAGATCCGTACGTACGGTGCGTTCCGTCCGTACAGCGGTCCCCGCTCCGGCCCGGGCTGCAGGCTGCGCCGGGGGCTCCGACGGCTCGGCTCGGTCGGGATGTGTGGGCAGACGGCTCACGTGAAAGGACGGAGCTGCCCTCTCCTCTGCTTTGCGGACGCTCTGCGCGGTCACATCTATACCTTTAATCGATAAAGCTAATAAAAGCCCATTTTCAGGAGCAAACGAAATCCAACAAAGAGAAATCGTTTTCTGGCAGGGCTGGGCAGTCGCTCGTCTACTACTAATGTTTCCTGCCGCCTCGCCGACGGGCGCGCGGATCCCGACCGTCGTCGGACACTCTCTGCCCTTCAAGACGGGGCCACCACGGCCCCGCTGCCGTCCCCGGACTTCCCAAGAGCCGCGCACCTTCCGCGGGAAGCTGAGAGCGGAGCCCCGGCCGGTGCATTCCCGCAGCCCTCCGGGGGTTCCCAGCTCCGCGCCCGCGATTCACTGCCGAAGTTCGGCCCAGTGCTGCGCACGGCTTGAAGGGGCTGCCGTGGTGCTCCTTGTCTGACCGTTGCTTCTTAAAGTGAGAAATAGAAAATAAAGACCGAAACCAGGCAGAAAAAAAAGGAGAGGGCTTTGCGTACAAGATAGTATATCTTTTCACGTAAGATATTAACAGTTATCAACAAATGAAATCAGTAGGTGGTTTTGTTTCGTTACAAAGTAGGGGTCTTTCTGCTTTGGGTCGCCCGCACCAGCTTTGTAAATAGAAAACGATCACGTTAAATGGGGAGATATCAGAAACCTGCGATATCAGAAACTGTTCACCTCGGCAGCCTGAGAATTCCCCGGAATAGCAGAGCTGAGAGTTCCTTTCTGGTTTATATTAGTGATGATTGCAATGTCATTAAAGAATGCAGTGGTGGAAATATTTGCTTCGGGACTCCAAGCACACGCGGTACGACAAGAGGGAAGGAAATCACTCGAGTGTGTGTGTGCCACACAGAACGCAGCGAAACGCTAAAGCCAATATCCCAAATGGGGAGCGCTGCTCGCTCCGCGCCCCGCGCTGCAGAGCTGAGCTCTCGCGGAGCTGCTCCCGCTGCTCTCATTTCAGATGCAGTTCACTTACAGGCTCCCGTTTCCAGGCTCCGCGCCGCACAAGGCTGGCAGTTTGTCATGAAGAGCAGTTGCGTGATGTAATTCCACAACATGACATGTTCTCACCTGATGCCAACTGATCACTCTAAAGATGCACATGAAGCTGCAGGCTCTTCTGGCAGCGTTTTCTTGTCCTGTCTCTTTCCCTTGCATGTTTGCATGTATCTGACACGCTGCGTACTGGCAAGACGAGACTCGGAGCGGCCCTCGGAGGTCTTTATTAGAAGTCAGGGCTTCGATCACCCCGCACCGGTTAGGTGATTTTTAAAAGGGAACTGCCCGCACCGACCTGCTCTCTGTCCTCGTTCTGCCTTTAGTAAGCGGGAGCCGTGGGAGAACGCGGTGATTTTCAATCCGTTGTCAGTGAGCAGAGCGCTCACATTCCCAGATAAAGAGAATTAGTAAGTGCGCGTAAAGCCGCCAATGGCAGCTGATTGAAGAGTGAGCTCTTTGAAAGGTGTTTTCCTAAAAGAAATCCTCTGATCCCAGGGCTCAAAGGTTATCGTGAACAATGAACACTTTCACCTTTAGCCTCACTGAGACAATTGCAGATGAACAAATTTGACACGTCCCGCACTACAGGTTTGCTCCCCTCGTTATTTTAGGATTCTTATTTTTCGTACAAATGGAGCAGTGCATCGGATCTCTGATGGATTTCTTTCTTTCTTTCTTTCTTTCTTTCTTTCTTTCTTTCTTTCTTTCTTTCTTTCTTTCTTTCTTTCTTTCTTTCTTTCTTTCTTTCTTTCTTTCTTTCTTTCTTTCTTTCTTTCTTTCTTTTTCTTTTTTCTTTTTTCCCCCTTTTCTTTCTTTCTTTCTTTCCTTTCCTTCCTTCCTTGCTTCCTTTCTTTCTTCCTTTCCCTTTCTCTTTCTCTTTTCCTTTTCCTTTCCCCTTTCCTTTTTCCTTTTTCTTTTTCTTTTTCTTTTTCTTTTTCTTTTTCTTTTTCTTTTTCTTTTTCTTTTTCTTTTTCTTTTTCTTTTTCTTTTTCTTTTTCTTTTTCTCTCTCTTTTTCTCTCTCTTTTTTCCCCTTTAGATGTGTCTTTATCGGACACTTCAGTGTAGCTCTGTCTTTGGAAAACTGAGAACGAGCAGAGGTCAGTGGAGCCGTTTTGGCGTTTCAGAGCCGGAGATTTCCTGGAACCCCAAATATTGTGGAGTTCAATATTTGTGTGATAGCCGGGGTGTGTCCGTGGGGGTGGGGGGGAATCCCGTTGTATGATAACTGTGTAGCAGAACGCTCACATTCACCACAAATGTAGAGCACCCTTTTAACCTGCGTCAAAAAGGACTTAAAATTAGTGTATTGAAGCAGGGAACGGAGAACTTTAAGGCGACTTTTCCGTACAATCCCCGCAGACGCGATCGCGTTGGGTCGTGGTTCGCTTCACCTGCGGGTGCGGGCGGCAATGAACCGTCCCCACAGCGCCCATCCCGCACTTCTGAAGCAGTAACTTCCATAGGATGAGTTGTGATTTGCTCAGGAATTTGCCCACATGGAGGTAACCACCGTTTCAACCTCAGTGTTGTTGTAGGAAAGCTCGAATTAGGAGAGAAAAATCAAAATTAAAACCTCAGACCCAAGAAGCTTGTCACGTAAGCCAGTAGATAAAGGCATTTACATTTCTAATTCTGGATGACACGTTGTGCTTAAATGAATGGGATTATTACCCTCAGGTGGAAAAGAATCTTTCCGAAGAGTTTGAGCGCATTCCGAACGCTCCGGGCGGCCACTGCACCGGCTCTTCAACAGCCCCGAGCGCGGAGCGCGGAGCCCTCCAAGAGCCGCAGGGTTGGGGGACGGTGGGGGGACGAGAGCTCCTCGCTGCCCCCAGCACTGCCCGCCCCGTTCCCATTCCTGGCCTGCAGCAGCGGCACAACGAGCAGCGCCCGTGAGGGGCCGCGGGGATCCAACAGCGCAGCGGGGCTGCTGCTCCCAAACAGCAGCTCACGTGGGCGCCTTTTTACCATTGTCAGGGAATAAAACCATCGCTTATAAAAAAATGGGATAAGACTGAGAATATCTCTGTGTTGTTACACTTGTTTATTTATTTATTTTTAACATGACACTTATAAGATTACTCAGGAGGCCAATAGAGTGCATTAAAGGGACTCCCATGTCCTGTTTCCCTCAGCTGTAAAGCTGGGGAAGTGGCAGGATCAGGGCTCATACCCATTGTATCACATGGAGTAATTTCACAGCAGAGCACAAGGAGAGCATCAGTTTACCTCAATGAGTAGATTGCAAGTTGGTCCCACACTGAAGTGCATTCAACATTTGTGTTCCGGAGGTTTTTGTCCCATTGCTTTCTATGTTTGCAATTCCTCTCCTTGGCTTTGTGTGGAAAGGGATCACAATCAAAGATACTACGGAAAAGTGTGGTTGATTGGTAACATCTAGTAGTAGGAAGCACTGGAACAGACTGCCCAGGGAATGGTGTTCAAGAAGAGGTGGTGCTGCAGGGAATGGTTTAGTGGGAAGCACTGGTGATAGTTAAACAGCTGATCTGAGTGATCTTTTCCAGCTTTAATGATTTAATGATTCTATAAGATATTGATTTTGCTGTTTAAATATAAAACTGTAAACCTGTCTCAGTTTGAACTTTCAATCTTCCTTTGCCAGACAAAATGAAGAAAAGTTGTATGACATCAACATTTTGTTGGGAAATCTTTCATTGCCAATGAAGTCACTGCTCACTGAAGCAATCACTGTAATATTAAACTGTTCCTGGATTCAGCACCTGAGGATGGCTGTGAGGACATTAGGACCCTTCTGGAGGGGATGGTATTATTGTTTGCCGCATGCACGGTCTGGCTCCTGCCTCAGAACCCAGCAAAGAGATGGGCTGAAGCTGCCTGGGTTTAAATAACTGGGAAAGGGATGGGAAGGGGCGGGAGACAAGAGGTCAAAACGTGGTAAAGGTGCAAAGGAATTTTCAGGGAAACATTTTGTTACTTTTTATCAGGTGAAAGACAAACTAAGCAGTTGCTATTAGTGATCAAATAGAGCTTTCAGTGCTCTGAGATACACAGCTGAAGACATCATCTGCCCACCAGCAAGAATGTACACTCCTAAAATAGAATTACCTTAGAAAAACTCAAATTTTAATTTCAATTACAGTTGTTCTATGAAAGACAGATGTGAACTGTTATAGTGTTTAGAACGTGATTTAACAGAGAAAAAACAAATATTAATGAAATGTGTTTCACTGATGGGATTTGATTGGCATGCTGTATTAATTACAGGCCTTTCACCTCTGAAACTGCTGCTCTAATCCTGTTGGTGCTCAGGGAAAACAATTTAAGAGTTATTTATATATTCTAAAATGATACAGGCATCTTTAAGAAAAAAGAGGGCTGCATTACAGCATTGGTTTCACTATAGTGAAATACTCACAAAGGAGCTTCTGCCAACATACACACTGCAGGCACCATTCTACGATCCCAGTATACCTTGAATATCTACAGAGTTTTCTGCGTGCAAATAATGGCAGTTGGACCTTTAACGTGGAGTGAAAATTGAAATGGCAATCCAGCGCCTGCAGCACTGCCTGGCTGAGACCTGCAGATGGGCTTCTTTTTACCAGCAGGTGGAGACAAGAATGCTGACCAGAGTGCTTAAAATCAGTGAAAGGAAATCCATTTCCCCACCGCTAAAGAAGCTTGTTAAAAGTCCACCATGTATCTTTTAACACCATCACAAGAGCAGTTTAGAGATCTTAAACTGCTCTCTATTTTTATTCCTAGCTGCTAAAGCAGAGGGTACCATCTGGTGACATTTGTCTGCTTTCCTTTGCTGCCAGAAGTACCTTCTTAACCTCTGGAGTAAAACATTACTTCAGGGTGTGCACAGAGACAGAGAAAAGCCCAGTTTCTCTGCTGAACAACCCGTATGGAATTAATGCAGCACAAAAGAGAAGGAAAGGTGTATGTTTGGTGGCCCTGCTAGGCAGGGGGTTGGAACTACATGATCCTTGAGGTCCCTTCCAACCCGGGTCATTCTGTGATTCTGTGAAAGGACACCTCTGGCCACAGAGCCAGCACAAACATTGGCACTTGCACTCATGGATGGCCTGGTGCCCGAGTCAGATCCCTCCTGGCCATACAGGAATGCTCTGCCTCCCCCTGGCCTGGGATGCCCTGTGTCTGTGTGCACTCACAAGCACGGGCAGGGCAGCTCTCTCCTGTTTGCACCTTGAAAGAACGCATGGCTCTGCTGTGCTCTGCAGAGAATCTGCATGTTGAGGTGCATCTTAGGTGAACCAAAGTCCTTTATCCCATAAACATTCACCAAGCCAATAGACTGCACTACTGCCCAGTGAGGAAAGTGGGGCAGAAACAGCACAAACCCAGCAGTGACCACCCTCCCCTCCCCAGGCCAAAATTCAGCCCTTTCCCTGGTGCTGCTGTGGATCACCTCTCATGTCAGGGAGAGCCGCAGAGAGAGCGGTGGCTGCTGAGTAGAGCCACTGCTGAGAGAGGCCTGGGACATGGATCCACCAGCACCACCCACAGCCCCTTTGCTGAACAAACATCTGTTTACAGATGACAAGGATGTGCTTGCCCCTGTTGCAGAAACACTTGTTTAAAGCCCTATAATGTAATGTGTTACTTAGCCCCTGTGTCAAAATAGAAGTGCGATGAGCAAAACCACAGTAGGATAATATTTTGAATCATAAAACCAATGTTAGTCCCTCCCGCATGTCCAATGGCAGGGCATTTTATAGGATTTTATAGGATTTGGATGCAGCTCCTCTAGCCCATTAAAGTTTATTGTCCTTGAAAAAAATGGATGCGTTGCTGATGATAGAGACTTGGTGTTATACTGTCAATGCACATTTTATTTGATCAGTCTTAAATACAATTCAGACCTTCAGACTCCACACAGAGCTGGACTTTAGCCTTTTCCTGTAATTATTTGATGTCTCGTTAACTTTTTATGAGTATGTCTGTTTAAATAAGCTTATTTGATATGCTTTTATTTTGGCTGTTGCCTGCTGTATAGGATGGATGTACTTTTCTCTTTGTCTTTAAAAGATACAAATAAAAATCAAAGAAAAGCTAAACAATTGATCTGCAAGGGAAATCAATTCAAATGTAGTGCTTGTTTTGTTTAACAACAAAACAATTAAAATCAAATAGACCTGACAACACTATTTACGAGAATTTAATACTTACATGTTAAGTGTAGAACATTTGGATAATTACAACTGTAAAGCTCCAGTTACATTTGAGCACTGAAGATACAGACTGTTTGCAGTAAAGAGTTGTGAAATGGGCTGAAATTTTAAAGGGTTTTTTAAAAGCATCCTTTTACTCTACTTTTGTTTTTGCCTCATGTGTTCAGAGAAATTGAGCATTTGCATTCCACCCTATTTGCATCAGCAGGTTGGGTTTTTTTCAGCAGTCATCTCCAGCACAAGGATGAGAACCTGATAAGAATGGGGAATTCAGCTCAGCAGACACCACTGGGGAAGAACAAAAGGGAAGGACAAGTTTCTTCCTCCTTGGGTGTTACTCTTCCACCACCAGATTGCACACAACAAAAGGGCTCAATACATCTGCACAAGTAGATTCAGTAGGAACAATTCATTTAACCTCATAGATGAAATATTCTCCAAAATCTCCATAAAACATTTGTTTGTACCAAAAATAATCAGTAACAGTGTGAGAATTGTCACATGCCCTGTCACAACAAGGACATGCTTGCCAACCTTTGCCTCGAATTTCCCAGTCACTGAGTGATGCTGCCCTCATCACCTGTGATATGGCCTCAGGAAGGGAGAAAAGTAACAGCAGAGAAAGCTTACAGTAACAGGAGGTTATGGTCTTTCTGTATTTCTAAATTCAAAATGTTCCTGGTAAGATTTTAAGTTTCAGATGCTGAAAGTAAAACAAGTACAGAAACAATATGAACCACATCAAGCTACACCTTGCTTTGCTTTGTCATCATTCACCGCATGGCATGCAGAATGGCTCAGGGACATGCATGGAGGATATTCCTTGCTGACCACGGGAAGGCAGCACCATATGAAATGAACAGCACTTAAAAGAACAACTTTCATCAAGAGCTAAAAATAGCTTGAGACATCAAACAAGGAGGGATTCTTAGTTTCCTTGAATCATGGGCAGGATTTAACACTATCTCTTTTGTCCTTTACCATTTCAGCACCAATAACAGTGCCTTTAACAAACTGTAGTGAGATTCCCAGTGCCCTGCAGCTTCCAAGCTACAGACTGATGTGTGCCTAAGAGTAAGAAATCAGGGAAAGGAGGCAGAAGAGCTGTGTGGATGAGCAGGAGCTCATGAACAAACTCAAAGGGAAGAAGAAGGTCCAAGAAATGTGGAAAAAGGGCCTGTTCACTTGGGAAGAATATAGGAATGTTGTCAGGGCCTGTAGGGATGCAATGAGGAAGGCTGAAGCCCAGCAGGAATTTAATCTGGCAAAGGAGGTAAAAGATAACAAGAAAAGTTTTTTTACATATGTCAACAGTAATAGGAAAACTATGGAAAATGTGGGTGTGCTACTAAGTGAGGTAGGTGCCATGGTAATGGGATGCTGGGGAGGCAGGGATAATGAACGCCTTCTTTGATTCTGTCTTTACTACAAAGACTGCTGGCTGGGAATCTCAGGGCCTGGATGTAAGAGAGGGAGGCTGGGAACTGGAAAAGAAGAAGCTTATGAGCAGTTGGGCATCACAGTTCTTGGAGCTCAGCCATGCTTTTCTTGCTTTTAATCCCTGTAATGTCCGTATTGAGTCTCGCACACTGGTACTGTCTGCTCATTCTGGGTTCGTCTGATGTTTTCGTATGGTCAATATATAAAAAGAATAACACTGTTTTATAGGCACAGTCAAATTAAATCACCGTCCTGATGTTAGAAAAGGTTATCAGACATCAGAAAAGTTGACAGAGATGATGGATGACTTTGGAGTATATAAATTTGTGTGTGAGCATCTTCACCAATGCAAGTAGTATTAAGAATTTATAGCTTTGTATTCTTATACTCCAAGTCTTTTGAAACAAGGCTTTGCTGAGGATACTTTTTGCACAACACAGCTTGGTAAATTCTGCAGCCCAGGATTAGTTAATATTGAGTTACCATTCATCAACCTCAGTTGCTTCAGTTTGTTCAAACTGGATGTCTCCATTGCAAATACGTGCATTCTAAGAGGCTAACCCTCAGCTCTGCTATAGCTGCTGCTATTGCTCTCAATAACTTACCTTCTCCAGGGAGGCACTGTGACTGTCAGTGATGGTATCGATTCTGGATCTGCTGTCAACATCTACATCTTGAGTTTGTCATAGCAAGCTTTGAGATTCAAGGATTAAAAAAAAACAACAAAGCCCAGCTGAGTAACCTTGTTGGGCCCACTGATGGGGAATAGCTGCTTCAGTGCTCAGAATGCTACTATTGTCCTCAAAGATTGCTGTTCCCATCTTTCACTTCCCAGAAAAATAATACCACCGTCCCATTGCTATGCTCTGTATTCCTCACCCTGCAGGCTGGGCTGGCTACAAGTCTTTACTGTTCCAGAAGTCACTGTTTGCCACCGGTCACCGAGCCAGCAGATCTGCACAGAACTATTTCCTATGCTACTTTCAAAGCATCAAAAACGAAACGAGGCATTTGTTTTCCCAGTCAGGTCAAAGCAAGAGCTGAACCTGCACCACGGAAGGAGCATGCACTGCTCTTTCTTTTCTCCCTTAGCTCCATCTACTGTTCTTACAGCAGACTGCACGTAGCTACTGCGCTGCGCATACTAGGCGTGCTGTCTTCCATCAATAATGATTTCAGTGTTATTTCTTCAAGAGATTAGAAAAAAGTTCTATCAAGGGAAAGACAAGTGCTTATGTGTGTTTACCCTACGGGGTTTTACATCAAGTGAAACAAGCGTGAGGTGAGACTGATCACCCAGAGGAAAGTTAGCTTCGTACTGCTGAAAAGCATTTTGGAGCCAGTTCAATAATCCACCGTGAGACCACACATTGGAATTGTATTTATTTATGGAGCCAGTTGAAATGGAGCCTGTAAGGAGGAGCCTGAGATCAGAGACAAGATGCAGTTAAGATCTGAGGAAAGGCAGGTTTGTGGGCAGAAACAGCAAAGAGTGCACACGAGGCCAGGGCCAGCACCAAGCCCTTGGCCAGGCAGGATCCCCGCTGAGCTGAGTGTGCTGCTGTCGCTCGGTGGTTTGCCAGAGGGAGGTTTGTTGGCTCTAGCTCTGCATGATTCTCCTGTGATGCACATACAGGTCTGCTCTCACACTTTCTGGCACTGCCTTCCTCTTGACTCCTCTGAATTAATTCTCCTTTTTGCTAAGAACCTACACATGGATCCAGGGTGTGCCCCTCCCATGTGAACCAACCAAACCATGAAGGAATTTTACACTGTATTCATTAATATTAGATTATTGTTTGGTTGATCTGTGCTGCAGAATATTCTAACGATTTTTGCTAAGGGAAAAAAGGAATGTCAGACTGGAAAACCTGTCCTTGTTTAAACCTGAGCAAGCTTTGGGAGCAAAAGGATGAAGCTCTTACTGGATGGGGGGAGGGGAAAGAAAGGTTCAAAATCAGCCTTCTAAAATCCATTCAGCTGACTTAAAAATAGTGAGATCAGCAAGAAATGCTTGATTTTGACTCCTGCCCTTGCAGTACTAGCAGTCATAGAGCCCACTTTTAGCTGTAAGCATGGGGACCTGAGTCACACACAGTTGTTCTCAGGGCAAAGGGCTTTGAGCAGAAGCAGCCACTGGCAGCCACTTCCTCTTCTTCTGTCCCCTTCTCCAAGCAGTGGGCACATGCTCCAAGGTGAAACTTGCTCTACTTATGTTAAACTGATAGCACGAGTAGCAAAGTCTTTTCCCTTTTGGTTTAAATGAATCCTTGCCACTTAAGTTCATGTTTATTTTTATAGTATGGACTCTATGTCGTTTATTGCTCCCAAAGGGACTCCAAATACCATGATGGTTATGAGTGAACCTGGGAATATACTTCTGAATTACTTGTGATTTATTCTGCTTCTGACGCGCATAATAACGCAGCTCTTCCAAAGCTTGTTCAAGGCTTTTAATTATTAATTTCTGTACTTTGTGTCGCACCATGTGACAGTTATTGCTGCTATGGGTGGGAATTACTATGCCTGTGCTTGCTGGTAACAGCACTGTCACTGGGAACTTTACATTTCAGGCTAAACACTGGATAGATTTGGGATGGCTTGAACTTGTCCCTACTGATGATGTGTCATTTAAATGCAGGCCCTCTGCACCAAGGAGAGCAGGGCTGGAAGGGAGGGATAAGGCCAAAAGGAGACATGAAGACCCACATGACCCAGAAGCAGGGCTGTGCCCATGCTGCTGGGCAAACCAACCTGCAGCTCAGGGAGCCAATACCACTATTACTGGCACAGTTACTCATATTCAGAGATACCTGTTTAATAACTAAAGGCTATAGACCTGGCAATGGAAGATGTCATTCCTTGACTCCATAGACCTGAAGTTTTACATGCTAGCTGAAACACCAAAGGATACCCCCAGTTCCAAGCTGCTTCCACCCTGTACACACCCAGCATCAAAAGAGAGTGTTCCCCTGCATGTACCTTAGTCCTGCCATGCTCTCATTTTACCTCAGCCTTCTCCCACAAGCCCAATCCCTGCTCTCAAAGCCCATGGCTTTGTGTCTACAGCAGGCTCTGACAATGTGGGTGTGGATGTGACTGTCCCCCCATCACTATGCACAAAGCCCTTTGACCCGCTCCTTTCCAGCTGCACCTGTCTGCAGGACAGAGACACCTCCAGCTGCGGGGCTGCTCTGTTCTGCTGCAGGTCCTGGTGAACAGGTCCAGATCCTCCTTGCTCACAGCACACCTTCCAAATTGCCTCAGTCTTCAACATTACCTCTTACTAAAGATAAGAAAAAAAAGGATTCTACAAAGAACCAAATGTTCGGTTTCTGATGCTAGCAGACAACCAATTCTAATCCTACGTAACACTCTGAAAAAGTCAACAGATATAAATGGGTTTGTTGATTGAGCTTGTTGATTTCAGCATGCCCATTCCTCCGGTGGGGGAAGACTCTGGAACGTCTGAGGATGTTTTATGTTGGCACCCCAGTAAATGCCTGTGCTGCTGAGCAGCAAAGGACACTCATGCTCCTGCTGCAGTCTGTGCTGCACTCTGAGGTGAGGTGGGGCTCAGGGCTCTGCCCCATGCATGGTGTGGTTTGGGGACATTGGAGTGGGGGGCTCTGTGCCCAGCACTGTATGCCTGGGGGGGGCTGCAGGGCCGGGTCCATGCCTGGGACCCTCAGCCCCTCAGCAGGAGGAGACTGCCCTCCCTTCCTCCTCTGTTACTGAATCTGTTTAAACTAGGGGAGAGGGGTGAGGAAGTGAGACCTTTTGGAGAAGCCACATAGATGTTTGTTTTCCTTGGGGGTTTATATCAACATTGGTCTTGACATTTTGCCTCTTATTATGTGTGGCTCTTTAAAGGGTGAAATAATATTTTCTTTTGCTTGAGAAAAGGACAAAGTTCAGACAAAGCGCTCAACCCGAAATCGTTTTCTTCTTTCCCAACAGTTTACACATTGTTTACACCATGACTCAGTGCAGAGCCCCACTGCAAACAGAGGACCCTCGCAGCTGCTCACTGCAGAGCTTTGCGCCCTCCTGCACCATGGGCAACCTGGGCTGCTCCCAGCACGGAGCTCTGCTACTTCTCATCATTAGCAAAATACTCAGTGAAGTTTGCAAACACGGTTTTTGTCTCTGCCAACCTCATCTCCCTTCACCTGGCAAAAGTCCATTTACAGCACAGGCTACCCAGCACCAAAGCATCTGGCAGCATGTGGGTAGGGGGAATCTCATGTGAAGAGTTTTCACTCCATGTTTGAGCCATTGCTGTAAGGGCTGGGAGGGATGGCAGAAGTTCATGCCCAGCGGGCAGCAGGGCTTACACTGCAGTGATGGTACATCAGGGCTGATCTAACTTGTGGGACTCCTCACCTGCATCCCAAAGCAAGTGAATGTAAAACTCAGCTAAAATGCCTCTTGGAAAGCAAGGAGCACCATTTGAGCAGGAAATATCAGCAAAACACAGCACAGCTCAGACATGACTGAGAAGGAAACTGAGTGAATGGGAAATACACAACCAGGAGACAAAGGTGTGAGAATACCTTTGGTTTCAGAAAGCCACTCTCCTTTGGGTGCTGCTCCCCGTGGTCTGGAGCCCTTCAGTTCCTGCAGCCTGAGCAGGGGCAGCTGTATGTGTCAGAGTGAGGGCTACAGCCAGTTGCTGGGCCATCCCAGAGCAAAGCCAAGAGGGCCAAAACCTGAGCAAACCAAGTCTGGGGAACGCTGCTGCTGTGCTGAATGCTGCTGGTAAAATGCTCAGCTGTGTTATGAGCAAAAAGATCAGTTCCCTTTGCTAACCTGTAAACATAAATAGAATTGTGGGCTGATGGGCTGACTTTCCTCTGCCCCTCTGAATGTTCTATTGCAAAGGGCTCTTGGCACTGTTGGCAATGAGGAAAATGCTTTCCCAGCTGGCACTAAGAAGTGCAGATACACTGAGGGTTGAGCCTGAGAAGACCTTTTGCCCCTCCTATAGCTCTGCTGGCTGCAGACTAGGGCTCCGCATGGGCCAACATGCAGGAGCAGAACTCTGTGCTCCCCACTGCCCTTTGTGGGCAAATCCCTTCTTGTGAAAGGTGCCAGAATTTGGGTTTCATTACAGTTTAAAAGATAAATCTAATGTTTTAATTGCTCCATGCTAATTGCTATAGCCACAGAACATCGCATTATAAACAAATTACATTACTCATTTGCGGAATTATTTTACCCCGATATTTCATTATAACATGGTAAATCTGCATGGTGTGAAATCAAGTGAAAACAGACCCATGTAACAATCTGGTAGTAAAACAGGCTTTTTCCATAACTCCGCATTTTGAGCTCGGACATATTTTTTTTATTCAGTGTTCTTTTCAGGAATGTGATTCACAGAGAGCGATCGCCGCCACCGAGCGATGCAAACCCATCAAATACTCACCAACAAAAAGCCGGCAGAAGTTTCACAGCGTCACTCAGCCGCTGCAGGGAGGAACGCGCTCTGATGGCGCTGCACTCCCTGGCTGCGACGCGGTGAAGCGCTGCGCCCCAGCGGCTCCTGGGGATGCGACGCATTAACGTTACCCCGAACCAGCTGTTCAAATGCTGCAGGACACGCCGCGGACCTCTGACCCGCAGGTGAAGAGGGAATGAACGCAAATCATAATTCCCCAATTATGCGGGGGTGAAATTTGACACCGGAGTTAGTGCTCACCAATCAGGTTAACAAGTTAGCTGAAACTTTATCTTTCTGTACTTGAATTACTGGGAAATCGTCCTGCTGCCCTGATGGCGGAGATATGGACCGCCGCTGCCTTCGGGAGGGCGCAGGAACTGAGCGTGGGGCTGAGGGCACGGCTGTCCTCACCTGGGGCTGGCTGCAGCCTGCCACGTTCTGCCCCGCACGCGTGGACCAATATGGCCAAGAACCTCTACCCAGCACCACCTGGTTTGCTGGGCATTCCCTACAGGCAGTGAGAGCAGACTGCTGCAAAGCAAGCAGCTTAGAGGCTCTGCACCTCTGGAGCTCCACGTGGCTGCAGGTGAACCCAGAGGCCACTCTGGGAGCAGAACATGAGAGCTTTGCCCATGCAGCAGCATGAGGAGCACTGGCATGCACAGCATCTGCAGGGCCCACAGCCCAGTGGGTGCCGCAGCTGCAGCCTCTTACAGCACAGCAGCACTCTGGCTGAAGGCGATGCCTGTTTGAGCTCAAGGGCTCATGGTAATGATGTTGCCAGGGTAAGATTTATCCTCCCGTTTCATTCCACCAGCTGTCAAACCCGTTTGATTTTTCTCAAGCTTTGAGTGTAGCAGGAATTTAGCCAATAAACACAACTGATGATGATTTTCAGTTCAGCTTCCAGCATCTGCCATTCATAACGAAGCCTGATTAAAAATGTAAGAGGATTATTTTTAGTTTTAGGATGTGGCAGAGCTTCACTGTAAAACAGAGTGCGAGGCATGAATAATTAATTACAAAAAATTCAAGGTATATCAAACACCACAAAGCAAACATGCCAGCCCCCAGTGCCCTGCCTGGGTTGCGCTGTGCCCATGTGCAGCACCCTGTGAAGCCTTGTGCTTCCTCTGCAGCTCTTCCCTTTTCACTGCAGTTTCTGCTTTCTGTTGTGTCTTTCTGGCACTGAGCTGCAAATTTGTAACTCCCCGCCCTGTGAACAACTCTGCTTCAGCTTTGGAGCCTGGAAATCCCTCTCAGTACTGGGAAATGCAAGAGCAGCTCTCCAGGTGGTGGCAGGAGCAGACAGGGTTGCTGAAATTCAACTTTTCTTCCCTCTCACATCGCAGTGATCCTGAGCCAAGGGCTTCCCCTGTCCTGAGCAGGGCCCAGTGCAGCACAGCCCTCAACCCTGCACCACTTGATGGGCTGTGGCCCGCAGCAATGGGGCTGGTGGTGCTCTGACTGTCACCTTCTCAACTTCTAAAGAGTTGGTGTACAAAAAGCAGACAGTGAGGATTTGTTGTTGTAGGGATTCACATAATTTTAGTAACTTTATGAAACCACCCTCCTCTCTTAGAAGAAATTGAAATTGACAGGCCTGAATTGTCTGATAATAAATTTATCAATATGTTAATGATCATCAGCTTCTCTGTATAGTACTTGGCAAAATTACTACAGGTCTTCCTATTAGCTGGAACTGCTACCCATTTAGGGCTTGCTTTGAAATTTTATCTTTCCATCTTGTTTTCTGTTTCCTCTTTTTTTCTTTTTTCTTTTTTTTTTTTTTTTTCTTTCAGAGACCTCATCTGTTTGCCAGCATTCTCTGATCAACATCTCTCATGTGTTTCCTATTAAAGCTATGATGTGTCTAGCCATTTTACTTCTCCTGCCCTTTTAAGTGGTGTCAGTCTTTGTGCTTTGCTACCAGTTGCCTTTTATCTCTGCAGTCTCCAATTCTCTGCGCACATCATTACCTAACTCTCGAACCATCTTTTCCTTACTCGCTGTGACAAATCTCAGAGGCCTGTGGCAGGCCCTCTCCAGGATGTAGCTAACAACCCCCGGCCAGCTCACAGCAGAGGTGGTTTTCCACAAACAACCCAAACCTCCTCAATAATATGAGCCCAGTTCTGTCCATGGGTGCCTGCCCAGCCCCTCTCATGTTGGGCACTGCCTGAGCACCAAGTTCATCCAACCTTGAGCAGATCTCTGCTGGGTTGAGACACAGAAACTATTGCTCCCACCAACCTCAACCCTGGGGTAGCAGTGGGGCTCCCCCTGGCCCTGTCCTGCTCCCATATGCAGTGCTCAGGGGCAGCCTTGTGCATCGTGGGGCAAAGCATGCAGCTGAAGGATGGCACTGACCCTTCAGGCAGGCCTTGCTTAAAAAGCGGGTTTGGGGGAAAGGAATAATCTACCACTGTCCCGTACTGAACAGAGTGTTTCTTACTGCCTTGTGAGCTCTCTTTGAGCACAAAAATTTGTTTGAGGTCTGTTTTGGCCAGCCTGCGAGCATTCAGAATTATTTTATCCCAGGCTGTTCTCCTTCTGACTGTTTTCCTGCAAAGCATGCTATGTATGGCCACCTTAATGTCTGACTTATCTGCACTTCATGCTGCATTTAATCCAGAAGTGGATGTCACTGATGATGTACAGACAGCACCACAGAGCTGCACACAGCCTCAATCTGTAACCCGCTATGGGCTGCATTATCTTACGCTGTTACTAAGAATAACTCCCATGTATGTAAGCCCCCTGGGCTCCGCACCTCCCACCCACTGATGGGGACCATCTCCTCCCAGCAGTGGCAGTCCCACTGGTGGCCATCCCTGAGCTCACAGAGGGTTCTGTGGGACGTGCAGACAGAGTCACCAGAGGTGTCACTTGTGGACAGTGAATGTCCTTTTCCTAAAGAAAATTACAAAAAACCCATTCAGAACTGACATCTTCCACAACAAAATTAGTTTCATTTACAGTTTCTTCTGAAAAAAAAAAAAACAACCCCCAAAAAACCACCAAAACCAACACCAAAAACCCCCAAAGCATTTATGCTATTACCATTTTTCAGTAGTTCTGTTGCAAATGCAATGTCCAATCATAGAGAATGAAGACAAAACATTCAGCAAAAAAACCCCTGCCTGTAATTGTGCCCCATGGACATGAGCCAGGAGGATCCCAGCACAGATGACAGCTGATGAAAATCCTGCCCCACTTTGCACCCGATGGTGCCCATTTCCAGTCCCCACACCCATAGCTCATTGCTGCTGTGGGGAAACTGCAGGAGATCCCTCAGGGGATCTGCCAGACTGCAGAGAAGTGTCACATAACTTTGGGTTGGCAACAGATTATTGGTACGTTTCATTTTGGAAGTAAGACCTGCTCTCTCTGTAGCTGTACAGGGGAATTTCATCTCTGTAAATTGGTCACCACTGAGGCTGTCACCACTTGCCCTCACAGCAGCAGTGTTAGCGCTCATAGCACTCAGCAATACGCAGCTGCTCCTGTGTGGCTGGGAAGGGTCATTCCAAAGCTTCTGTCCCTGAAGGAGAGACACAGGAACAGATGAGCCCACGCAGCCCCACTCAGACCTGGGCTGCTCCCCATCCAGCAGAGAGCTGTGCAGAGCTGAGGCATCTTGGTGGCAACAGCTCCCGCAACATTCCCACCCCCAGGAGCCCACCCCTCCAGAAATCTCCTCTGAAAACACTCTAAACCACCACAGCAATGTAATGCCACCCAGCCCTTCTCATTAGTGTGCCAACCTCATTTTTGAAAGATACACAGAGAATTAAGAAATAACCAGAGTGAAAACAAAGCTGCTTCTGCTGTAGCTGAGAAGAAAACATTCATTTCTCCTTGAAAAACAAGTCCAAAAACAAAACAAAACAAAATACCCCAACACCACCACAAAGCTCTGTATTTGTGTAAGGATAAGAGTAAGTGGAGCAGGAGATGGATGGCCACTTTGCACAGATCTGTACTTGGTGGGCAAGTGTTCCGGGCTTCACCATGCACCTGTGTGTGCAAAGGCTCTGGTGTTCCTCACATTGCCATGGGAAGGGGGGAGCAGTGACACCAGCAGTGCTGAGAAATCACAAGACAGTCCTCATTTTTCAAGTGCAAAGTGAGTGATAATTTTTTAAGAATTCAGCTCTGCACACCAAAACAGAAAGGTGCTCTAACTTGGTTTTCCAAGGGGTATGAAAGGACTTCCTGCAGTGTGGTTCATTCAACTCACTTTTCATAAGCTAGTTTTCAACAACATCATCCAAAAGCCATTAGTTTCACTGTATGTATCATGCGGGGTTATTTAGTAGGTCAGAAGGAAAAATCTAAATGGACAGGTGCTTTAAATTATAAGACGGTAAAGGTGGTTAATAATAAAAATACTAGAAAACATTGGTAACTTTATTTCAGGCTTGAAGTGGGTTCTGTAAGCAATGGGCAAATGGCTTGGAGAAACACTGCGAGCTGTCAGAAGTGGTACATGCAGAGCACGCTCAGGAAATCAGGCTGCTCCCCAGAGATCAGAGCACTGCAAACGCTTCCCAGACATTATGCACCTTTTAAACTATTTATTTCCTTTTGGATGTTTGCACCGCGGGGACGATCAATTATATGAAGCAAATGTCCTGTATGTCTGAGACAGAGAAATCCCAAATCCGAAAGCTATGAGGCAGGGCGGGTGCATGCAGGTACACTGGGTGGAGCTGCCTCTGTGTTTCTGCATCTTTGGCCACACAGTGAGAGAGAAGAAGCAACAGGAGCTAACTGTGCTCTGCTTCTGCTGAGGCTGAGCACGAAGCACAAAGTCCTGGGGTGTGGTGGGGCTGTGACATGGGGTTCACATAGGGACAGCCATTCCCACACCACGCATGGGATTGCAGTCACTCAGAAACCACTACCAGCACCAGAGGGGCAGCTTGGAGAGGTATGGGCACAAGGCACATAAAAGCAGGGAGGATTTGACAGAGAGATGAAGATAATTTCATTATTTTCTGTTCAGGGCTACTTACTGACATGTCTTTTGAAAGACCACCACAACATCAGTGCTTGTAATGCAGTTGTATGTTCAGCATGCGAGAAAGGCAAGTCTGTTTTTTATACGCATTCCCCAGTGTCACCACATCTTATCTGATTCATTTGCTCAGAGATCAGTCTGGAATTATAAGAGGAGTCAACTGCTCTCTGGGATGCTGAATATTTCCTAATTATTCCAGGTTGGAAGCATGACAACAACCATAATGGAGGTGTTCCCACACCAGTAACTCCTGGCCAAATCTGGATTGTTCCTCTGCTCCTGAAGCTCAGGACACATGAAGACACACTGAGGCAATTGTGCCTACTCAGTGCACTGTGAACAGGAGCAAATGCAAGGCACCAAGGGCAAGGCTGGAGCTGGGACACAAGCACCCAGAGCAGCTCAGGGCAGGGCTGAGACTGCGTAGGAGCACTGTGCCCTGCCATACATGTGCCGGTGGGATGCTCTCTGTCTTCAAACGCAATTCCTTTCTGAAGCTGAAGGAAAGTTCTTTGTTTGTCTACAGTTTGCCCTGCTGCATCTGCAGGGAGGTTCCTGTCTTTAACTAGTTTGGCTGTTGCCCCAACCAGCCTGAACTATGCCCTTCATCCTTTCTAGACCTTGTTAGGATCTGACCTTGAGGTTGGGGAGAGAAGAAACACACAAACAACTGGAAATAAGAAGAGCACAAACCCTAATTTTTTACAGCCTCAGAAGCTCTGGAAATGTTGCCTGAGTTGATGACTAGCTGCAGCCACTAAGAGGACAGAACCATGGCATGAGCTGTTGAAAGCAAGGCTGCTTGCCCTGCACTCTGTTAGACCCTTATCCCGTGCAATCTGGACATGAGAGGTGCAGCCAGTGGAAATTCCAGTTTTTTTTCCCTCTTTTCTCTACATCTTCCCCATGCACATAGTTTACATGCCAGAGGATGAGCTCTGCCTGCGTGCTTTGCTGATTGCTTGGGTTGCAGACTCCTTACAGACACAAAAAGATTGAATAAAACATGTGCCGATGTGCCATGAAACCTAATGAATTAACTGCTGCAAGAACAGGTGGCATTCCTGAAGTTGGTGTGGAAAATGGACATATGTGTATGTTTCACTGTGGTATACAGCATGCCTCATGCCTTCTTCCTAACCAGAAACAATGGAAGAACTGATGGGGTGAACTGATTCATGCACTGTAGCATGCATACCACCATGCAGACAATGCGCACTCCAGAAATGGATACTGCATGCTGTCCAAAGAGCAGATCCACTCCATACCCCAGAAAGCAACATTATAATTCATTAGAGTGCCTCCAGTTTCTTCACTGTAGTGTCCCAGGTGTTCTGGTGGCGTTGGTAGATCTGCTAGAGATCAGAACTCAGTGTAATTGTGGGATGCTGAACATGGATGGCAATACAAAGTGCTGCAGTAAGATGAGAAGTAAATGTGCCATTGTTTTTCTATGGTTTTTGCATAGCACACACACTGCTGGAGCCAAACTTCACTTATTTTGTGCGTATTAGAAGCCTACAGAAAAGAACATGGTATGAAATACGTTGAGACAAGCAGAATTTGGCCTGAAATCTGGATTTCACATCTGAGGTTGTTAAAATCAAAGGAACATGTACAGCAAGACAGAAGCAGCCTCTTAACAGTGACTCAGACTTCCATTCTCATCAGCTGCCACGGTTGGTGGTGGTGGAAGGCTGCACCCTGACCCAGGGCTACGTTCACCAAGTTCGAAAGCAATGTTTCCTACCTCACTGGTTAGCACTGCAGACACCTTTCCTGCCCCAAGATTTCAAAATTCCTTAGAACAACTTCCAGCTACTTGTCTTTCTTCATCTAAATGTTGGAACATAAATCAGATCCAGAGAGTAATCATCAGATTAAAAGGAAAGAAAAGAGACCTTTTCTCCTGCTAAGAACTGAGGAAGGGGAAATCAAGGAAATATACAGTGGGAGGATGAAGTTTTCCTACTGCCTTTAAAGTGAGACTAATTCCAAATAGAGATTTTAGCATTAAAACCCCATGACAAAAACTCAAATTTGCATAAATATAACACATTCCTCTTCAAAAACGTAAAGTTCTGTGTGACGCTGGAGTTGTGCTCAGTGCCCTCAGATTTGGTTGTGTGCATCAAGCTGGAAATCAACACCAACATTTGAAAGCAGGATCCAGTGAAACCGGATTCAGAACCTCAGCACCTCCTGCATAGCACCAGCCCTCACAGCAGTCCCCCGCACAGCTCACCTGGGTTCCAGTTTCACTGCCAAAGTTCCACACAACTTTACAGGAATCTCAATTAAGTCACGAGTACATCCCTCGTGAAACACTACGCACAGTTCTTCTATATTCTGCCATTCCTATGCTTGTACCCACTGCCAAATCAAAGCATCCAGCAAGACTTCAATTATTTAAGAGCAAACGCACAGTAGATTCAATTAAAATTACTGACATGCTTTTTTTTTTTTTTTTTTTTTTTTTTTTTCTGTGTGTGTGTGTGTATGTATTATATTTACATTTGGAAGCAATTCAACCCAAATTCTAGCAAAGCCCCTCAGAGCATATTGAACTGATTTAAGGAGTTTGCATCCAAAAATTTGAAATTTAAACAATGAAAAAAAAAAAAAAAAGAGGTTAAAGGCGCATTAGTGGTTGTTTATAAATCATGCCCTCGAATGTTAAGAAAACACACTGCCTTCCTCATCAGCAGAAGGGAAACCAATGTGGAGTGGGTGCCCATACACAGCCAGGGGATGTGGGATGTGTCTGCCAGGCTCAGGGCAGTGACTGCAGCTGCCACCTCAAGGGGCAGAAATGGCTCTGCTGAGCCTCACTGTGCTCTGGGAGCAGCTGGGGGAGTGTTGAGAAAGACAGAATGTGTTCCTGATCTTTTTTTTAGGCTCTCACTTCAACTAGATGAGAGCAAGCTCCACCAAGACAGAGCCTGGGTCTGAGGGGAAAACATCAGCGCACCTGAGACACTATTTTTGTTTCCTTGCACGCACTTACAAAAAATAAAATAAAATAAGAAAGGGATTTGCTTTCATCTGTCTGAAAACAACAATTTCCTATGAAAGATCTTCAGCCCTGAGGGTGCTGTGGGTGTTTCTGCTTCTCCTCATCAATATTCTTTTGCCTGCACAAATGGAAAAAATTGGGGCAACCCTTAGGCTATTGATACTTCTCCAAATAAAACAAAAACCAACAGCACAAACCCACTGGTGACTACTGTGGATTGGGAATGGGAAATCCAGAGTCTCCTGTCTTCCCAGAACTGCTCCAGATTCAAAATCCCCTGAGGGAACTGGGCCCTGTTTTATAACCAGCACAAGAACTCATGACTTGGGAGGAGGTGGAGGCGCACACACAAAAGCCACCGAATGATGCGGTATGGAGAGAATTCACCCACAGGCTGCCAAGGGGAGGAAGCAAAGCACGGTCATGGAAGTGATGGCAAAGCTGCTCAGCAGCACATGGCAGATCACGGCTGTTCCTCCACACGGACACTGACCCTGCAGCTCCCTGGGATGCAGCTCCAAGCCCTCATGCCAGCACACACTGCTGCCTGGTAACTGCACTGGCTCCCAGCACTCAAATGCCAACAGCTGTCTCTGGGCTGCCAGGTGGCTGCTGCTGGGCTGTCAGCGTAACTGCAAGTAGGTTCCAAAAAGAACTTCCGGACCATTATGTGCCAAAAGCAGAGGGAGGTTGGGAGTAGAGGGTTCTTTTCCACAAAAGAGGCAGGAATATTTAGCCCTGAAGTAATAGAGCAGCAACACGCAAAGAGTGCAAATGTGGGTGCAGCAGGCAGAGGCTGCAGGAAGGTACACTTGCTGGTAGCTGCACTACCTGGGATGTCACCGAGCTGGGAGGAACAAATGGCATTTACTGAAAGGAAGATCTGATGCTCCTGAGACACAGAACTCCACTGTGTCAGTGCTTCAGGTGGCTGCTAGATTTTGCAGGCTGGAGGGGACAGACACCAACAACTTTGAGTTGTGTCACGTGGAATGAACAAACCGCTGCAAACTCCTCCAAGGAGCTCACTTTGCAGCTGACAATCCCTGCATGTCACTGCCCAAACTGACACCGCGCTGCTCCAGGCCCAGCCTGCAGCACAGTGACAGCCCCACACCTCACAGCCCACAGCTGTGACCCCACTGCTGCCATCGTGCTGTGGGGAACAGCATACACCATGGCGGTGCCTCACAGCCCTCACGCTCAGCCCTTTAATTTCTTCCCTCCTTCTTACTGTTATTTACAACCGCTCGAAGCACCTGGTGAGCCCTGTCTGTAAAAGCCTGGGTGCTTTTTGATCATGCCATGAATCTTTTCTTCATAGACTTCTCCTGGACCTACACAGCTTTCCCAGAGAGCTGTGCACACTTCCATTCTTTTTAAAGGAGGAATCCCAAGCGAGGATTACAGAGCTATAAAAGCGGAAGCCGGCTGCTTGGCAGAGCATTCCTTGAGATTTGCCAGCCTAAGTGCACAGATGTTTCTCAGATGGGTGAATTTGGAAATGAAGATCTACGTGGCATCTGTCAAGGGGTTATAGTGCTTCTGATCTGCGACAAACACTGCGCAGGATCCCTCTGTCCTGCCAGGCCAGCGCGGCGCACACAGAGCGACCCATCACTGACGCTAATCCTGAGTAATTTATTAATCTTCTTGGGCGCACTCATTTGTACCTCATAACTCTTTTGTCCATAATGAAAAATTATCCCTTGTTGCCGTTGTTCTCCCCGAACTGAGGAGAGCTGTCCCAGAGGCACCTGAGCGCTTTTTGGAGAGCGGACCACCCCTAACGGCATCCTCCGAACTGCGATGCAGAGCCCTCTAAGGGATTTGTTCCCGGAGCCGACCAGCAGGGAGGGAGCTCCTCAGCCTTCAGCCAGCCCCAAACGCGCCCCTTCCAGCAGCCCACACCGCGCCCTTCAAACTGCAACCAGCCCCAGTGCTGCCTGCACCCACTGCGGTGCTGCTCCTCACCCCAGCATTGCGGAGATGCCCGCAACGCGCCCGCTGGTGGACGCGCAGGGAGCGCAGGAACAGCTGCTCTGCACGGCGTGCAGCACCTCCTCCTCCCCGCCCAGCGTCCTGCATTTCAAGCACAACGGCAAAGCTTCTGCAGCTCCGCTCACTGCTGTACACAGAAGGAGTTCCTGCTGCAAGCAGGGGGCAAGGTCTGGATGGGGCAGAAGATGAAAAGGATGAATAAACACCAGAGCACATTTACTCATTGTGAATCCTGAACCATAATTCTTCACTTCGGAACGTACAATAAAAGCCTGACTGCAAAGTGCTTGCAGTTGGTGTAATATTCTTTAAATCATGAAAGAAAAAGAAAAGAATTAGGCTATAGGTTTCCAAAGAGTAATGAATAATGGATTGTCAGCCCCAGCTCAGACTCTTGCTAAAAATCATTCTAACTAATGTATTAACTCTTTCACTGCTACTGCAGATGAAAGCATCAGGGTCACGAGATGTGTCCACCCTGCCATCCTGCTCCAATTCACCCAGACACATCGTAGATGTCTGTCCAATCTAGTCGCCTTTCTGCGGGGCCAGTTTTCACATCCAAACCTGCTGAGGGCATTCACTAATTGCTCCATTATTGCAGAACATATAGGGAACTCACTTGCCTGCATGTAGCCTGCCAAATGTCAAAGGAAGGAGCGACAAAGAGTAGGAAAAGATTGCAGGTAACCCCTGGTAACACTGCCTGCATCCTGCAATGTGCCATTCTCCAGAGGGAGGGAGGGCCCTGAGCACCACTTCACATAGCAGAGGCTGCAGGCACCTCCTCCCAGCTTTGCACAGCTCACTTCCAGCACACACATGCAACAACACCAGCAAATACAGCAGGACATTTACTAAATATTACAGCAGCATAATGGCATCAATAAACTACATTTTCATGGACCACAAACATTTACAAACAGAATTTAGTGAGAAACAGACTGTCTAATACCAGCTGCCTTTGCTCTGCTCTGGTCTATGCTGCTTCGCAGCTGAAGAAAGCAAGTAATCCTCCGATGGCATTTATTTCTCATTTCAGTCTCTGTGTATACCGAACTGCAGACACTGGGCGTGCAGTAGCTCTGTGTTGCAGGGTGGGTGCAGCAGGAAGGTGTGCACTCACTGCTCCATGCAGCACGAGGCCCCCAGCTGGCTCTCATGGGGCTACACCTCCTACAGGGATGGCTGCACCATGAGCAATAGTTTCCAGCTCATTGTGTTAATTATAAAGAACTTCCTGATTTCTGCATATTGCAGTCTTAGAAGCAGTGGCTTGGTATGTCATTGAAGGCTGAACTGGTGCTGCTGGGCAACCTCACACCTCTCACCTGGTTCTCTAGCTGAGACCATCACCTGTGGTGGCACTACTCATGGTGCTTCCCAAAGGGAACACAATTACACTCTCTCACTGCTAGAAGTAAGGATCTTGGCATAGGGAGGAAGAACTCATTAACTGGGCAGAGTGACAAAACCTGACTTGTGCTGCAATTGCTCTCAGATGCTTTGCATTAGAGCAGCATCAGTAGTACGGCTGTCTGCTCCCAGTACCAGACGAGCTCCTCAGAGTAATAAAACAGTTCCCAACAACGTACCAAGTAGGAGAAAATACCTTCAAATCTCTGCTTAGAGGAAACTATGGAGAACACGTTGCAGAAGAACTCACGGATGACAGATCTGCTCTCAGAGGGTTCCCTGCATCCACTCTATGAGGTCATCACAGCACCATGATGCCACCTGGCTCCTGCTGTGCAGAGGGAGCCCAGGCATGGGCTGAGCATATCTGCCCTGCCCCATCCCACAGCGTTCACTGTGCACATTCCTAACCAACATGTAACCAGAAAGCTTCTGCTCCTTACCTGAAACTCTTCCTCCAAACACGTGACACCCACATGGACATTCCTCCATGCAGATGGAACCTCAGGACTAGAGTTGGAGAGGGACTTTGAGTGAGTTATGAGCAGTACAAAATAATTTCTCAGAATAAAATGTAAAAATCATGTAAATCAAAGACAAAACTGAGACCACCCAAAACAAAGATGTATGGAAATGTTCGGTTCATTGGCACTGAAGGTGAAGATTCTCTCTCCAGCAGGTTTACAGGTGGTGAGACCTGTGCACATTCAGGATCTGCCTCTCCTTCACCACCTTAGCAGCAGCTCTTTAATGAACCAGTTTCATTTTGCAGTGTGAAAGACCTGGCCACAGGCACAAAACTCCCTGGAACTGCATGGATGTGAACAGGAGCACCAGTGTGAGGCTTGAGGCTCCTGGTCCTCTTCCCTGCTCTGTGGAGCCCCCCCACCCTGCAGCCATTTCAACTTACTCATGGCAGGAGAAGTCTGATATCCAGGTACTGCTTCCCTGCCTCAGAGAGGGGTTTGGTGCAGCTGTGGATGGAGAGGGTGGGCAGGCCTTGAGCAAAGCACTGCTGAGACCTGGCACACTTCTCTCCAGTCTGCCTCTCTACACTAGACTTTAATTTTAATAGATGAATTCAAATGCAAACTGAATGCCCTGTGTCGTCGTGCAGTGACCCAGCCAGGTGAACCTTAAGGCGGTGGGTTAGCATGGTGCCCATGCAGCACTGCACTCAATAGTGGTGAAGACAGCTCTCCCGATTTGCACAGCTCAGTGGTGATGTTTCAGACTGGAAGCCCACAGCTTACACAGAATCCTTGGAACTTTGTGTATGCCCAGCCCCAGCTGAAAAAGTGCTCTGAAAAGCCCTGCTAATGTCAGCAGCTGATTGTGTAGATTCTAATCCATTCACATAGTTCCTGTCTGCTAATTTCTGAGTAACACATTGGTCATTCTTATTCATTGTGATGTTCATTGGTACCTGGGGAATTCGTTGCTAAACATATACAGGTTACCTGCGCTGCAGCTACTGTGAGAAACAGGCACTGCTGTCCTCAGTTATATATTTTACAGCTGTAATGACATCAGTAAAAAGCATTTTTGATTGGATTTAAAACTGAAAATCAAGGCAAAGCTTAGATGCTGCAGTTGCAAGGAACTGCTACAAATACCTTTGGCAGAACTGGATATTAAAACCTGTGAGTTTGTTTGGTCAGAGTAAAGCAATAAAGCACTATGTTCAATCACACTGGAATGCAACACTGCAGCAAGCAGGGGATGGCTCTGCACTGCCCCCTCCAACAGCTGCTTTACACGAACTTTTCAGCAAAAATACATGGAAGAAAAAGTAATCCTGATGCAGAGAATACACAAAAGAATATTGCAGAGAGTAAAAAAAACAATCATCGTGACACTTCAGCACGTATGACCAAAGAACAAGAGACCTGTTGCTGAGAGGCAAAGGGCAGCTGGGCTAAATTAGCTGAGCAAGTTTGAGTCTGGATAGTGTCATTAGGAGAAAAGCAGAACTATGCCATAAACTCTAATGAATGCATTAATGGATGGCTTGTGCCTCTCAAAAGGGGAAAAAACGGTTTAAATAAAGTTATTAACACAGCCCACCTGTGTTTGGCTCTTGGACTATGTTGTTTAAATAGCCCATTAACTCTTGGAGTAACTAATCTTGAAAGTGAATATAGCCTTTCTGAAGTAGACATTTAACTACATTCATATAATTCAATTAGATTGAGCATTCTTAGTCCAAAGCCAGTGTTCTCTGCTTTCATCTCTAATAATGGCACACAGACAAACTCTGTTAATATGGCGTTGAAAAAGAATTTCCATTTCTAACAGTAACTAAAAAAATAAGTCACCATTCTGAACCTAAAAATACAACACACAACTTACTTATGAGCTGACACTACAACAACAGTGCAGAACGTTAAGGTCATATTCAATGATGAAAACCGGTATCACAAGAGCAAGCTGAGTTTTATCCCTCTGCCTTAAACTCACAAGGGAGAATTTTATCATTTTAAAGCTGATACGGAGGTGAAATTTCTTTTCTGGGTAGCAGAGCTCGGAGCAGATCCCAGACAGAGCCAGGGGAAAAGGGGACAGAGGGAAGAAAAGCAATTCATGGCACAAACGGGTCCAGCCAGTTAATAAATAGTTAAAGCAAATTCATTAGGAATCAGGAATTTTATAGATTTAGTTAAAGGTTTCTTCCTATTTATGTCACTGAGAAATGATAAAATTCCTTTTATCACTCTACAACTTGTTAATGTTTTACCCCAGGACCACTTCATCTGTAATAAACATCTTAACAAAATATGCATCCCTAGGGAGGAACCGTTAATTTCCTTAAGGCCTCACACATGTAATAGGTTTTTATTGCATGCAGGTGCTTTGTGAAATTGCATCGACTTGCAATAAACGTCCAGTAAAGAGCAGGTAGCACCTCAAAGGGGCAGTGTTTGTGCACCTGTCTGCAGCCCTCCACACCACCCCAACCTCACAGAGCTGCGACAGACAGGTGTGGGGGATCCGCACCCAAAGACCTCCAACTCCTGTGTGCTCCATCACTTCAACACTGAGATATGGCAGTTCCTCCTTTTCTTTCACTGGAAGTTATCTGTGTAAGACTCAGTGTGGAATTACTGTATTTTATTAATGTGTTTAGAACTGAACACAAGGTCTAATAATTGTTATCAGTACTGATGGACCTGAGGCATTGCAGTGCTGTAGGAGCTCTGATTTTGAGACCTTAATATTTTTAAAAAACATTTGGACAAAGATGCATGCACAGATTTTACAGAATCTGACTGAAAAATGCTTTGCTTTTTTTTTTTTTTTTTTTTTTTTTTTTAAATTATTATTAGCACAGCAATTAAAGGGAAGGGATTTCAAGAGAACTCCAACGTAGCAGCACCGGGGCACACCCAGACTGCAGCATTCTTGTTTCTGGCTCTCCTCATTCTTCTGTGATGCTCACAATGCCCATCAGCATGGAGCTGCCCTCACCTGCAGGACAGCAGTGGGTAAATCTGAAGGAAAACACAGAGAATCAAAGGATGGATTTCTATATCACTGCTTGAGGCAAGAATGAATATTTTGCATCTCTGAGGAATTCCAAGTTTGCTTCAGAATTTATGGAAGTTCATCAATAGAGCATCTGCTCCCCAGCAAAGGGACAGCAGCGGGATAAATGGTCCTGGAGATCTCAGCACCCCAGATTGGAAAAGCCTTTGATTGAAGATGGGATCAAACACCTTGGTCTGAAACAGCCATGCTGTCATTTCCCGCGGCCCAGAAGCAGTTTGTTGAGGGGCAGCAGCACAGCCAGGCACCAACCCCTCTGCCATGTACCAAGAAAAGGCCTTCCAGAGCTCCTGGGACTCACAACAAACCTCGGTGCACTTAAAACCCATCCTAAAGTGCTTAGGAGAGATTTTTGACCTCTGCTGGGACCATCTCTAAGGGATCTTTTCCATTTTGTATTTATACTGTTACAGTTTTCAGTAACATACATGAAATTGTTATCTTTAATGCTCTGACTACTCCAGGATGGACAAGATATCATTTGCAGCACCATCTGAGAGATTTACTAACTCTGAAGTACTGAATAGTGCTGAAATATTTAAGCTCAGAAAAAGCCTGTGAGCATCTGAGGAGTTTGAGGTTTTGTTTTGCATTTAAATTAGAGCTACACCCACAATATTTGGCTGACACCTCCCAGATGGGCACAGCGTGTAAAAACCCACCGGGGACACCACCAAAATCACAGATAACAGCAAACATCACTGAACTCACTTCTGTAAGGTGGAACTAAAGTATGTACCTCATTGCCGAGCGAATAAAACTGTTCTTAACGCAGAGGGCAAAAAGAAATGTAGGCTCCCGTGTCCCTAAATGCTAAGCAGAGAACAAAAACGTTCCTGCTGAAAAAAAAAACCAACAAAACAAAAAACAAACAAACAAAAAAAAATCAAACAAACCGGAGAGCAAAGATTAAAACGTGAGTTGAGGAGAAACGCTCTACTAAGTGAAAAACAGCGCCGCGAAACGCAGCGTTGGAACGCGATGTGCTGCTGTGCGACCGCACCGCCCCGCACCGGGGGATGCACCGCCGCGCCGGGCAGCGCTCACAGCCGGAGCGGGGCGAGCAGCGCGGGCACGGCTGAGCAGGGAGGAAAGCGGAGGGAGCTGCGCTTCGACGGGCTCTTTCGGAGGGCAGCGCTGAGGCTCGAGGCTCACCCGCAGCGCGAGGCAATAAACGCTCCGAACGGAGCAGCGCTGCGGCTTTCGTCGGGCAGCGGACGGCTCCAGGGCTGCACCGCCCGGCCCAGAGCTATGAGCAGTCGGGTCGCTGTTACCCCAGCACGGGCACTACGCGATGCCACTCCAGTATTCGTCGTCTCTGAGTTCTGCTGTGCGCTGTCATCACTACTTTTCCCCTGAACATTTCCCCCGGAGAAGCCCAATACAACATCTTTGTTTTTCAATAGAGAAAAAAAAAAACAACCAACCAAACAACCCCACAACCCATCAGCTCCATCAACACAACGGCAAAAAACACCGGCAGGAGTTGGAGATGCAAATGTAATCAGGAAACATATGAGAAGATTCAGGAAGGTTCAAAAAGAATATGAGAAAGGAAATGTATAAAAAGTAAATAAAACACATTGTTTAAAAATGTTTCATATTAGACTTCCCCTATAAACCTTTTACTCTTTATTTTATAGATTTCATGCTATTCTAATCAACTTTATTTTTGTAACTTCACAACTGGAACTGCAAACCTTACAGCCTGTTTTCACATTTCTGTGTGCCTGTCACTCTTTTATTCCTCTCTAGATGGGGGAAAAGTCAAGTCAATGAAGTGAGCCAAAAAATTCTAATTTCAAAACTTTTATAGAAATTTCTCCTGAAAAAACTCAGGCACCACATCATGGAAAGATCATAAAGGTTTGGCGAAAACAGCTTTGACTCGCAGACAAATCAAAGCCCCAACAGTTTACTATCGCTTGTGAAGGGTACGTAAACTTGTAAAGGATATTAATGAAGGTGTAAACCCTTACTGAGGAAAACCAAATCTTTGCTGTAGAGGACTGGGTATTAAATAAAGCAAACACAACACCTCATCTGCCATGTTTTAAACCAGGACGTGAGAATTAGTGGAGCCGGGTAAGCTGAAAAACAATTTGGAGATGGAGGCCTGAGCTGCGGTCATCTGGATGACGGTCCTGTCTCATCTTTACAATCAAAGAGTTAACTCTGATGTCCCAGCACACAAATAAGTGAATGTGAGATAATTAGGAAACAAATTCTGCAAGCATCTTGAAAGGGGCTGGAGACCTTTGATCTTTATAGAAAAGAAAACATTACAATACAGTCTCGCTTTTGGGGTCTGCACACATTTTATACCAAGGCAGAGGATGGTATCTTTCTTAAAAATCAAGTCACACCTAATTCCATCATACCCTAATTATCTTAACTGATTTCATATGTCTAAAGGTATTTCACCAAAAGATTAGAGTAGAAAGAGGGACTGACAAAATAATTAAATATGCAATTTGCCAAGCTTGGGCAATATGGCTTTGAAATCACCTTTTCAGGAAGTTTTACAGCTTGTTCATTGACATATATATTGCAGCCTTCAGATTCTTATTTAAGCTCTTTTGATTACTTTAATGGATTAATACCTGAGTACCATCAATGTAAAGTCCAATACTCAAGCCTGTTTCTAATTTGCCAGAAGTTGCACTGGTTTCCTTTTGGTGTTATCATAAGGCAAGGAGAAAAAAAAAAAAAAAAAAAGAGGAATCCAACAAAAAAGCCCTACAAAAACACACAACCCAAACAACATCCAGCCCAGCAACCAAGGAAAGCTACTACCAAAGGACCAAAAAGCCCATCAAAAACCCAGCTACCTCAGCACAGAGGCATTTTCTCTTCCCAGATGTAGTATTCCCTCTCCCAAAGTAGCTCTATGAGAACAGATTTCCCCACACCTCTCACCCTCCTCAGTTCCATGAAGCGCCTTTGTGTTCTCTGAACTTTCAGTGCCATAACAGCTACACGGAACCATAACAACACGTGGGGCTGCAATATGGAATGCAAGAACTCCAATCCCTTTCAGATTTATTTTGGCCAAATGCTTGCCATGGATTTGTGTCTGCAGTGCACAGCAGCAATAGAGTGCACAAATAACAGAGTGCACGGCATCAGCACTCTGCAGCACGCAGGGTTGTGCCCAGCTGCAGCACAGCGACCAGGACAACAGCAGCAGCAGCCCCTGCACTGCTCCCAGCCGAACACGGGGAGAGCTTTCTTACACTCAGCAGCACCATTACTGCTCCCCTCTCCTGCTCCACATCTCTCATGACAGAAACTCTGTAGGAAAACATTCCTTCTAAAACCCATGACTCACTAATAGAAACCACAAAAGTGCCTAAGAGAGGTCAAAGCACAAGTTCTCCAACCAAGGCTCCGACCCAGCCAAGAGCTGATGTACAAAGAACAGCATGAGTACAGAGCGGTACATCCACAGGTTCTACTCAGAGCCCACGGGGAAGGAATTCCTGCACTGAGTGCAGCCCTGCGAGAGCTCCTCACTTCCACCTCCTGGAACAGCCCATGGTATGGAGCTTCACAGCATGATGAGAACTCCATCAAGAAGAATCATTGTCTTTGGCTTCTTTTACACAATTCTGTGCAGATATAGGCACACAGCTACACGTGAGTTTGGCCTTTAGATATTTAAACAGCCAGAATGACTTCTTCAGCCAGGTGAAACACAGCAGGAATGCTGTGAGCACTGAAGGGGATTCACACAGCAAGATGAATGTTTGCTTCTAGAAGAGTTCATAGATTTGAACATGGACACCCATAAGCATCACTACTCAAAAATAATGTAAGTACAAACCAAACACAAGCTATTGTACTGAGAGGGAAAAGGCAGCCAATCAAACATTAAGCAGTAGAACTTACCCCACCTTCACTAACCCACACAGCAACATTTCTGCTTTACCAACAATATTTCAACAACTCCCAGGAAAACAGCTCTCCCCCCCAGTACCCATTTGCTCAACCCTCTTAGGCTGTTCAGCTACCAGGCAGCTCGTCAACACCCGCAGAGCCAGGGCTCTCAGCCTACAGCAAACATCCACCTCCTCAATGCACTCCAAGCCTCACAGAACCAAGAAGCTAACCAAGCTTCAAATACTTAAATGGAAAAGAAAATCAAATTCAAACACACACAAGGCTCTGAACACCAGGAAGGGGAAAGGTCTTCGGCCATTTCCCCAGAAGCCAACACGCTTTCTTTAATGAAAAACAGGTTTTTTGAGATTTAACAAAACACTCTAACCCAAACCAGCACTGCCTTTGCCTCTTCCTGAAGAATTCCAGGCTAATTACAAAGTCACTTTTAAAGATGAAAAAATAGAACTGATACTCACGGTTTGTAAGAAAGCAGCAGCTCTAACACAGCCATCCCGCAAATGGCTGCTAATTGGCTCCACACCTGAAATAGATGAGGGCAAATGAACTATCCACCCTCCCACCCAGAGAACAGGTTTTTTTTTCAGTTTTCACTTAAAGAACCCAGCTTCACCACACGCAGCTGGTAGGTCTTGTGTGTGCTGGTACCACAGCCAGCAGCAATCCTGGCACGTCTGTCATGAGCAGGCCTGGTGCTCAGCGGTGTTCAGCTCTTCAGGTTCTTTTCTTGCTTGTTCTTTGAGGTTTTTTGTTTATTAATACATGTTATACTTTGAAGCCACCACAAATGATCCAGAACACAGAAGGACACCCGCTAGACATCAGCATGCGCTCTATGCTCCCAGTTCAGCTGGGGCCCACTGGTGCTGTGGCAGCCTCAGAGTGAGGGCTGAGGAACCTCTGGGTTCTGGTCTCTGCTCCCCAGCACGGGGTGGTGGGCACTGCCAGGAGAGTCTGTCTCTGTGCAGCACAGGGGAAGGAACAGGGCTGGGCAGGCAGGACAGGAGCAGTATTTCTTGGATGCTGAGGCATAATTTGGCAGTTGTTTGTCTATTGGTGCCTGTCAGGTTTCACTGAGTGACACAGGCTATGATTATAATGATTGGTAATGTCAGAAATGCTCCACGAGCTACAGCTCAGGAGATACCCTTAGACATAACTAACTGAAACACAACAGAGATGCACAATCCTTTCCATTAAAATCATGCACTCTATTTCAGGGTTAATTTACCTGTGTGTAAATGAGTCTTTGTATTCTCCTTGTCTGGTCATTGCTCTGTAGCAGTTTACCTAATTACTTTTCAGATACAACGAAGCTTGCCAAGATGAGGGTTTGTCCTGGCCAGGCCTTGGACCTGACTCACATGGCAGTAATGGTAATGCACCTTTAAGGCAAGTCGTGATCTTCTGTTGAACTACAAAAGTAACAACTGGTTTTCCTACTCTCATGGCTACTCTAATCTCATCAGCATCACTGTCTAAATCCTAAATATCCCTGCATCTGAAAAACCTCAAGGAAGTTTCTAGATAACGTGGCATGAAGCAAAAGACCCAGCAGAGTGGGCTCCCATTTCCCACTGCTTCTGTCTGAGCTGAGCTGGTACATCCCCTGACAGAAGAATGGTTTGGGAGTGAGATGGTGCAGAGAAGAGGTCCAGGGAGTCTCTGGTTCGGGGCCATTTCTTACTCACTCACTCACTCACTCACATATTTTGTGTCTTCTGCAGCCCTGGGAAACCTCTGAGATGCAGTGGTTGCCAAAAAGAATACAAATGTGTTGATAGGCAAATGAGCTTAACTTTCAAACAGGGAAACAGTAATTCACAAATCAACAGAAGTCTGCAGGCAGAGCTGCTGGCAGGGATACGCAGAGAATTCACCAAATATTTGCACAAACTGCAGGGAATGGTTAAGAAGATATTGGCAGGCAAAATGTCAGTGAACGCTCCCAGCACAGAGCGGCTGCGTTTCCTTCTGGGGACCGGTTGGGATAACGTCCATTCCTGTGCCTGGACAGCAAGGCCTTCTAAGAATGAGCTGATTAGAGCATTTGGCAACCTATAAACCTGGTGCAGCTTAACAGAAGTCTTTTAACCTTGGAGGTCTTATTTTCCTTAATAGGAGGCTGGGAAACCCCTTGTTTTCCATGGTTTGATCAGCTCATTAACGAACTGACAATATCTCGGGAGCTGCTGATACTCAATGCTTTAATAATAACATCTGCTGACTTCCTCAGGGCCCTTTTCAGAAGAAATTAGGTACAGGTTTGCATTGCAGGGAGAGCGGGGATGCTCTGAGTCTGCATCCAGCTGGGAGCAGCAGCCGGGCTGAGGCTGACACTCACAGTCTGAGCGCAGCCGTGCCGAGCTGAGCCCCACAGCCAGCACTGCCGGGGGGGCACTGACGGAGCTCCGTGCTGCCGTGGGATCTTTTTAATCTCGTTTCCTACAAAAACAAGGCTCCTGTGATCCCTGCGTGCTTGTCTGTCTGCTCAGCCTGCCCAGCGACTTTGAACTCTTTTTTTAAACTGATTTGAACCAGATTTCATAGAGAAGCAGAAGTCTCAAGGATAATTAAGTTCCTACAAGTTTCATACAAGTAGGCATTTGGGCAGAAAGTGGAATTTAGAGATAGAACAGGCAAAAAGTTTGCAATGAGATCTTCGAGTCCATCAGCTGGCTCCTGTCTGCAGCTGCCAGTGGTTGTGGGAGAGCATAAAACCTTTGAGCAATTCAGGTACAACTCAGTGCTCAGCTGGACTGAGCACAGCCCTTGTTTGGTCTTCCTTGGGTCCTGCAGGGAGCACTGTGGCTGTCTATACATCCATACACCCATGTGAGCCCGTAGCTGCTGCCACAGGACTGCACTGTGTTTTGGTGCAGGGCTCCTGGCTGCTGTCTGGGCAATGCATTTCCTGCTGGGAGTGTTCCCTTGGCAGGAAGGTGACCTAATGTGACCTCGTGGTGCCTCAGCCCCCCCGCCTCCATTCCCTTCATGCTTCATCACCCCTGTAGGCACTGCGCTCACACTCCAGCACAACCTCAGAACAGCCACCCCAGTGTGCTATACAGCCGGGGGTGGTGGCACTGCGCCGTGTCAGATGTAGCACAGCTATCATCAGCCCCAGTGCAGCGGTGCAGAGCTCACAAGGTGCTCCCAGTGGCACTACCAGCCCTATGCAGATGGGGCTGAGTGTGGGGCCGTGGGAGGAGGAAGTGCCCATGGCCAGCAGTGGCTCCAGCTCTGGCAGTGAAGCACATTCTGCAAAACACTGTCCCTTTGTCCAAACCGGAACAAAAGTTATCTAATAAAACACATCAAGAACCTTCTCTTAGTGCACTGGATTTTGGTTAAGCTGAAGTGTAGGCAGCTGAAAGCTTTGACAATAAAATAATAAAACACAAACGACACAAAGGAGAGTGGCTGGCTTAGCTGCTGCATGAAGGTAAGAAAACATTGCCAAGAGACAAACACTCCTCTTCACCTGTGGTTGGACTCTGCCAGACCGAGGAACCAAAAGCTGTGCAAACAGCAGAGAGCAGTGCAGGCCGGGCAGCAGCGCATGCAGCAATGAGAGGTGCAGCAGGAGGGCTGCATGGCAGCTGGGGCAGCATCTTCTGTCTGTGCCAGTGCAGACATCCCTGTGTGTGCGGGATCAGCTGTGCAGGTTGGCAGCACTGTGTCCCCCTGGGTGCAGCAGAAAACAGCATGCAGAAGCTGCAGCCAGCGCTGCCATGATCTGCGGCCTCGCCTTCCAAGATGAGCTTTATTTAGGTTATCCAAAATAAGATTTTATTGATAACTGAAAGAGGGAAAGAAGGAAAGAAGAAGGAAAGAAGGAAAGAAGGAAAGAAAGAAAAAGAGCTGTGGGGGGCAGCTGGCAGGGCTGAGTGTGCTGCACGGCGCTGCTCTGTGCTGCGGGAATGCTTCTGGAAACCGTGCCATGGAACAGCCTCTGTAGTACGGGCTGGGGGGAAGGCTGTAAAAGAAGCAGTGCAGAGCAGCTGGATGAATACCCATTTTACTTTAAGATCCAACACTCACAAGTCAAACTACAAAGTGGTCCCACGTGGAGCGTTCTCACGTTTTGGTTCAATCGAGCATAATTCTAGAGGTCAGATTTCACCTTTGGAAGAAAAACGTCATGAGATACCCGAGAGCTCTGGAAAAGCAGCAGCCTGGAACCCAGGTCTGCAGGGCACTGCGACATGATGCCATTGGCCTTCCTTCCCCGACGCATTGCCCGCTTTGTTAATTTCTGCTTTGCTTTAAAAAGAGGCATCTACCGTTTTGCTTCCCTGAAGAAGCTCATAATGTTATAATTCAAGTGTCAGGACAGATTAGGTTAAATGTACTGTGTGATTCCCAAAGGAAAACAAACTTCCAAACATGCTCTATTTGCCTCGTTACATGTCACGGATCGCATTAGAGCCGAACATGTAATTCTGTCGCCTAATGTGTTAAAGTTGGCATGAATTTGATTCTCTGTGCAAGGTGAGAAATTACTTAGCTAACAAAATATTTCGTTTCCTCCTCTTCGCGTTCCTTCTTTATGAGATTCTGAATGTGACATTTTCACAAAAAATCCCGACACTTATTTGTGAAAAATGTATATTAAAACCAAAACACATCAAATGGAAAGAAATCACAGATGGTTTTATTCACAAGCAGTAGAATTAATGGCCTTCTCTCCTCTTTATAAGTATTGGAAGCAGATGAGTTCATTACTATTTCACTCTAATAAGGAAAACCTGCTTTATTTTGACAAGACATCAACTTATCTGGTGTTTCTACTGAAGAACCGACCTGTTTTCTTGGAAAAACAGAAGAAAGGTTATCGATGAACAAAAGTCCAGCGCCAGCCAAAGGGAGGCCAAACAAACATCTTCATTTCGGATCACGCAGAAACGGAAATCGGGGGATTTTGAAAATGTTGCTAATTTTCAGAATAGAAAGTTTTGAAATGTTTACTTTGTGGTTGTCTTAAATTTTTACATCTTTCAACAAAGCAAGCAGAAAAGTGAAAACATCTGAAAAGGCTTTGGAAAAGAAAAGAGTCAGCATGGCTGGATAAAGCTGTGGGCTCCTTTATCTTCACAAAATCTGCACACATGGAGCAGAGTTCAGGATTTTCCTTTCTTTCTCTGTGCAGTCAAACACTTCCCAGTTCACAATCCAAGCTGTGGCGGCTGTGCCAGACCTTCAAAGTGCTGCTGGCAGCCCTTCCTGCCGCGGGATAAAACATCATGCCCCGGGGAAGCAAAAGCTGAGTCATTTTTAACCCCGACAACATTCACTGATGCGGTCATCCTGTTAGTCATGGAAATCCTGTGTTAGTTCTATTTATGCTTCTTTCAACACTCATTAACCAAGGAGTGAGAAAGTTTCATTTTAAGCTGCAGAAGATGTTTACTCTCTCTGAGGCCACGGCAATCAGTTACATGGCTTATCCATCACTTTGGAGAAGGGAAAGGATTTGGAGAAATTCCCAGGGTGAGTTAATTCTTGAAGCTGTAGGAGGGAGAAGAGGCAAAGAAAACAAACATCAACAAAAGCCACAGCAGCGCAAAGCCAAGCAGCCTGTGACGCTGCAACCCACAGCTGCTGCCAACCCGTGCCTGCTGCACCCTCAGCCAGCAGCCAGGCTGTGAGTGGGTGCAGCAGGGTGCCCCCCTTCTGGGCACAAGTGGTAGCTCCCAGTGCCTGCAGTGTGAGGCTGAGCTGGTTTGGTGAAACCAGGGGCACTTGCTTTAGGAGGTTATAAAAACACGTGCCTGAAGAGCATGTCGGGAACTTGGGAATTAATCTCCTTTAATTCAAAGGGCACTCAAAGTATGTGAGATGGGGATATTGGCTGGGGTGAGACAAGATGCCAGAGGTCATAGTGTGCACCATTGCTGGGTCAAGTTCAGAAAAATAAGAGGAGAATGAATAACAAACTTGAGTTCTAATGGTGTGACATGAGCCTCTCCCTCACCAAGAAGTCCATTTTACCCCCAGGGGTGCCTGCAAAAGGGAGAGAGCTTCCAGGACCACCAGGGCTGGGATCTATGGGGCCAGGACCCCCTGCCCAACCAACAGAGCAGCTCTGCCCCTGCTGCATACCGCCCATGCTGCTGCCTGCACCATCCCTGTGCTGGGCATCATCCTGACCCCATCCTGCCTCGCACTGAGCCTTCTCCCTGCTGCAGGGGTAGCTTTGCCCTGCAGATCATGCTGACAGCGATACTGGAGCTGAGGCCTTCCCAGTCACATTCCCCTGCTGCTGTTAAATCTCTGGCCAGCAGCAGTGCTCAACAAAGAGAGCATGAAGCAGGGCCACACAGTGCAGAATGCAGGTCATAAAAGCACGGCACCTTCCCTGTAACTCACACATCCACCCTCAACTGCCTCTCTTAAAATACAGCCCTATTTCAGAGCTGATTATAAAACCCTGTTTATTTCTGCAGAATTCATTTATAGTATTTGTAAAAAATAAGACCATGGAGCCCTGAGCCCAGCAGGGCCACTCGAAGCCTGCAGAAACCACACACAGGTGTCAGAAGCTCTACACCAGCACCAAACCCCAATGCTGTGCCAGCACTGAGCCCCAAAGCTGTGGTGAGATGATGCTGAGCACCTCCAAGAGAAGGCCCTGCATCAAGGCCCAGGGTCCTGCCTGCCTGCTGTCGGGTCACTGCAGATGGGGATTGAGGCTGTGTTAGCAAGGTGCCCTGCAGTCCCACAGGCTGCATCCTGTTGTCACCTGCTGTGCTCTGCTGCAATGCCAGCCACTCCTGGCCCTGCCTGGGCCACTTTATAGAGGATAAATGAGTTGTTCCACTAACTCACTGCCACATGCACTTGAAACACTGCCTGTGCAGCAGTGTATGCGTCATGTGTGGTCCTTTCCCCTCCAGAAAATGCTTAAGTCAACATATTCTGACTTCTGATTTTTTGACTTTGCAGCATAGAATTCAGCAGATATTTTGAACTGGTTTTCAGTAGATATTTTGGACTGGTTTACAAGGATAGACACCAACACAAACAAAAGCAAATTACCTTCATGGGGTTCATGCCATCACCTCTGCAGCGCCAGCCATGGGCAGCCAGGAGCTGTCAGCTCCGTAGCTCATTGGAGGGCTCACAGTTCCTGGTCCGACTGCTAGTGCCTCCTCTTCCCCCATGGTTTATGTCCTGTGCCTGAACTCAGATCACATCTCTTTCAGCATCCTCTCAGGTAGCTTGAGAGCACAGGAAAGGGTGTATCTGACCTCAGCCCTTGAGTCCCACCAAAACCACTCAGAAAGCCCCCGTTAGCACCAAGCATAAGGAAATGGTGACCTGTGCAGCTGGGACAGAGAGGAAAGCACCTTTGTGAGTCTCTTGTATTAAAGCCTGCAATACCTGCTCCTCTATGAGACCTTCCAATCCAAGGAGCCCAAGCCCCAGGTGAAAATGTCGACACTTGGCTGCTTCGGTGTTGGGTCAACGGGGCCAGCAGCGTGTCCCTAAGTTGCAATCAGGCTCGTCAACTAGGAAACATCACTCGAAACCCATCTGTTGATAGAGGGATCAGCAGATGTCTCGATGGAGTCGTCACTCCCTGGGAAAGAATGGTATCAGCTGTAAAGGGAACCTATCCTCTCAGACATCATTTGGAGCCTGTACTGGAAAAATGGAGTACGACTGAGGAAGGCATCCAATACTTGAGAGAAATGGCTGTGGCAGAAATGCTGTTCGATCCCATGTTTGTCCCTAAGGACCCACATGATGGCCATGACCCAGAGAAGGTGAGCAGTACTCCTGAAATATGGAAGTTCATATAATCAGCACCAGAGAGATATTCCGGTCTACTATTAATGACAGTTAACAGGTATGAAGAGCTGGATAGAAGACCTCCAGTTTTCGAGCTGATCCTTGCACTTCAAAATGCAGAAAACACACTAGCACCATCCCGTGCCTCCATTGCAGCCATCTGCCAAATAACGGAGAGACTGGACCAAATGGAGAGGAAACAAGATAGCATGCTGAAGAACTGGTCCACGGCAAGGAATCACAGTGAATCTGTGGCAGTCTCAGCCATCAGACGCGAATGTCCACCTGCTTGAGTGAATAACCGCAGTGAGCCTATGTCACATGGTGCCATGTGGAACTACCTGCGTGAGCATGGAGAGGATATGAGGAGGTGGCACGATGAACCCACTTATGCACTACAAGAACGGGTGAGAGAATTAGAAGAGAGGTCAACCACTACTGAGATTGCTTCTACTGCTACAGGTAACCAATAGAGGGGCCCTACCCTCAGCCAGGGGGGGAGAGGGATAACAGAGTGTATTGGACCGTGTGGATTCGATGGCCTGGCACATCAGAACCACATTTAAGAACTGGGAGAAACATTTAGCAGAAACCACCTGGCTGGTAAACACCCGAGGATCAGCCAACTGAGACGGCCCTACGCAGTCCAACTCCCTGCGTACCGTGGAGGGAGACCGTGGTGCATGTAAAGAATATGCCGGGAAAAGCGGTTTGGGTCCTCCCAGCCTCTGGAAAGGGGAGACCCCTCCGTGGAACTGTTTTTGCACAAGGACCTGGATGCACTTGGTGGGTGATGCAGAAGGATGGGGATGTTCAATGTGTGCCACAGGGGAATCTGACGCTGGGGGAGTGCAGACGGTGATTCCATGTGTGTGTATATATGTATGTATGTGCATATGTAATGCATGTTAATTACTGTTCTGTTTGTATGTTGATAAATATTAAGCATGATGAAGCGATGTGGAATAAGGGGTGGAATGTTGTGGTTTTGTAATTTGGTTGGTGTTCCAGGTGCTTCAGTTAAAACCAGCGTGCTGTAGTGGATTTCAGAGTAGCTCTGACTGATGTTTAATTCCTCTTGACACATTCTAACTCCAAGTTTGGGATACAAAGAGGCCAGCGCAGTAACGGTGATGAGCCCAAACCAGCACACTGGTCCCAGGGCCGAGTGTTTCTGCTCCCACGGGCAGGAGCTGTGGCACTGTACACTTCTTAAGCTCTAAATTTAACACATACATAAAGCAGAGAATAAACCAATTAAAACAGATTTTATTTAACAAATTATATTAAGAGTACAGATTGTTATCACACAATGAAACTTCCCTTTGTAAAATACAGGAGAGTCATCTAAAATAAATATAAAAGGTAGTAACATTCATTAGATTAATGCACAGTAAATTTGTTTTCAATAACCCAACAAAATGCATAGCATCTCAAAACAACACTTTCCAACCACATAAAAGGTTTCTCTCCTCCACTTGCATGAATGACATTTAGAACTGCTGCTGTTTGGAAACAATTTCACAATAACTGACCAAAACATCCAAACTGTTTGGCTTCCCTGTAAGGAACAAAGTGAGCAGCACCACACTGAGCCTTTCCTTTAGCAGGCAGCACCCTCCCTACCTGCAGCACTCTGACCTTATGGCTCAGAACAGCAAACACTGACCCCACACAGCTGCCCCAGTGCTGGGATCTTTGCTGGTCAAGGCTGAGGCTGAGTTAATGTTCAATGCAGACACATTGTGGGAGGAAGGCAGTGGGGCACAGCAGCCGTAGGGCTGGGTCTCCATTGCCAAGCCCTCATTCTGCCAGCATTGCTGCTTTGCTGGATGAGCACAGCAGGGACATTATCTTTTTCCTTTTTTAAAGACACCGGTAAACCAAGTGCTGCAGGCTCCATTTTATGCAGCTGCTTGTGCTGCTCTTTTGGGAAAGGGACAAGGAGAGTCACAGCAGCCCTGCCAGGTGTCACCAGGTGAGCACACAAAAAAACCCAAGGTTTAATCAACAACATCCTACTACACAGAAGGCTCTCAGGGGATCCTCTCCTACAAACATCGGGATAACTGCAGTGACAGGCAAAGGAGAAAAGTCTGACAAAGCTTATTTCTACAAACTACAGCTATAAATCACTCCCACAGGAAGACATCTGCTATGTCTGGCCACGCTTGATCACAAAGTTCACAATCCACGTTACTTTCTGCACTAACATCTTGCCTTTCCATAATTAACACATTAGACATCACTGTCTGTCCTGGATAGTCCATGAGTTACCTCAGTATGCTCTTTGCTGAGGGAAATCCAGGAGGCAGCATGCCACTACTAATTCACATCAGAAGGTATACTGTACAGTAACTAAACTGCTGCTGCTTTTCTGTTTCTTGCAGATACACAAATCTGGTGGGTAACTCGGTAAACTAATTTCTCCATTAGCCACAACATTAAGCTAGCTGGTGTCTAGTTTTGTTCTAGAAAGAGAGACAAGGTAGCCAAACGCATCTGGCAAAGCTCTGCAAATCCACTTCTGTTGTCCCATGTATGCTTCAGAAGGCTCCTCTACAGCCACACAACACTGGTATCAGGCTGACTGAACACTGACTCCCTGGGCAACGCCAGCACACTGCACGTTGGACAGGGAAGGTGGAAGATGCAGAGATGCTTGTGCGGACTCCAGCGTTATCGCTGCAAGGATGCAAGGACCAGCCTTGCAATGAGCAACCGAGAGTACAAAAGTTACAGAACAGTACAAAAACTGCCTGCAAAAATACTGACCTGGTACCCACAGTCTGGGGATGCAGAGGTGCAGCAAGAAAGCTTCCTAAAATCAGTGGATCATGAAAATGACACACAAAACCAGCCAAGTTGTGCTGCATCACACCATCCTTCTAAGTAGAGACTCTGAGCTCTCTCCCTTTGGAAATGCCAACAGGCTGTTAGACTCTGGTTAGCTCGGCAGAGAGCACAACTGGCCTTCAGGACTCAGAACATCCCTACTGTGCTCATACAGAGAGAACTGCAGCTGCACTTTCCATACTTTCAGGAACAGCTATCTTCTGCAGTGCCATGGTGCAGAAACACTGTAAAGACCAACTTTATCTTCCAAATTTATTTGCAGATGCATCCCGGAAGTAGATTTGCTAGTGTAAGAGAAGAGAGGAGAACCAACTATACAAATACATCTGGAAGATTTCTTAGATGCTTGTGCCAGCTGCCTGTCCTGTCAGCATTTTGAGCCATCCAGTGTTTCTTGTAGTGTACTGAGGAGAAAGCTGAACCTACTACTTGAAGAAGGCTAAGCTATACAAAAGCACAAGTGTTACCTGCTCTAAGCTACATCTCACAGGAAGAGACTCAATGCCTGTTTCCTCAAGGCATCCCCAAGGAGAGATGCCCTGGATCAGAGCCTGGCAGTGCCCAAAGCCACTCCTCACCACTTTGGCATGTGGAGAGGTGGTGGGACCAGATATTCCTCCAGATATGCCCCCATCTCCTGGGAGCAAAAGCTGACCCTCAAGCTTGGCGCTGTCTCTGCAGCCCTCGCTCCTCTGCCATCAGCAATGGGGAACGCTGGCTATCTATAGCTCTGCTGTCCCAATGTGATGAGGAATGTACCACCGCAGCCAGCTTCCACCTACCTGCAGCATCCACTGTACTACAAGAGAAGCTATGAATGGATGCCACAGAAAACTACAGGACAAATTACAAGCAGAAACACAGAACGACAAAAGATGGATGATATGGGCATACTACTACTGCATAGAGTGGATTTGAACTTCAAGTGAACCTGAGCCAAATGACCAGGCTGCCATGGTGTGTTCATTTGTCGATGTCGGCATCATCAATCTAGCCTTTGTGAAGCTTGGCAGTGAGGTCTGGCTTTGCTTTCCTGCAGGATAAATAAGAACTACAAATGGTACTGCAACCTTCAAGTAAATGAGCACTTCCAGGGGGTCACTCAAACCTCCAGAGCTGATGCAAATGAAATAGCTTTAATTCTTTTGACAAAATTATGACACACCTGCAACTGAATCTGCCTGTGCTTTCAAATCACACAGCCTTGCTTTACAGAGGCAGTTTTAGAAAATGATTACCTGATTGGAAGAAGTTGACGAACTGGAATCAGACTATCCTGAATGTTAAGGTATTTTGTGCTCATTATCCCAGAAATACGATATGGTGCCTTAAAACCAGAAATGAGTCTTTGGACAAGGAATACTTTACATATGTACAAATAAAAAATACAAGCTGACAGTACAAAACCTACCGTTAAGTCACCATTCCATCCGACTAGAAAATACAAGATCCATCAAAAGCAGTGCAAAGCAGGTCAGCGCATACACTTGACCCAGACAGAGCGCGGCAATACTGTTATTTGTTACTATGGCAATTGCATTTCAATGGGGTTAGGTAATCATTATTTTACAATACAAAAAGTTGTTCGTTTTAACACTTACTTTAAAATTGCCATTTCGCTGCCATGATGTAGCTTTGTTCTACAGCAGAAACTCAAAAAAAGCAGCAGAGTCAGATAGGCATTTCTCAATAACTTATTACAGCAACAGACTTTTCCAAGACATGCATTCAGCTCTGGAGCGAGCTCACAAGGAGGCTGAGGTCAGGGCTTTATGCACCAGCTCTCAGCCTATGCTACGCCAGAGTTCAGTGCTTCCCTCTAGAGTGCCGAAGGGAACGGGCACGCCTCTTGTTTTAGCAGCCATGAGGCGAAAATGAGAGACCTGCTCCACGCCACAGGCGGGCAGCAGCATCCAGCTGTCAGCAGGGCATGGCTCAGCACAGCTCACAGTCAGCATCAAGCCCAGGGCAGCCAGGATGTTTGTCACTCGAGGTCCCTGTGCATAGCAGAGGAATCCCAGCACAGCCCGTGCTCTGTGCTGCCTCCATTTACCAGCTGCTGGGGAGCGGCCCAATGTAGGCCTGAGTGAGAGACCCTGGCTCCACGTGCCCATGGCTAAAACAAAGAGCTGAGCCTGGGCTGATGGCGGTGGAGCTGCCGGTCACTCGGATCTGGGCAGTGCCACCACCAAGCACCATAGGAGGGGTGGGACATGAGGGCTGGGCCTGGCTGTGCAGCCTGGGCTCCACTGCTGACGGCTGAGTCTTCTTTCTCAGGGCTCGCTGCCCAGCGTTCCCGATCGTCTGTCTGTGAGCTCACCGTTGGCGGTGCACAGCGCTTTGCTACAGTTGGCTGCTTTGTGACCGTCCTACAGCAGGGGATATGGGAATAGGGGCAACCAGGGGCTGCCGGGCGGTCATACTCACGTGGACACGCATCTGCGGCAGCGGCCGAAGGGCTGCGAGGTCCGACGGGCGGAGCGGGGCACACGGAAGTGGTGCGGGGCGGGGTGAGGCCGGAGCAGCGGGGCCCGGCACCGCGTCCCGCTCAGTAGTACGCGCGTATGGCCGCTCCGGCGCCGGTGGCCCCTCAGGACGGTGGGACGGGTGGGCAACGCGTGGGGCTGGGCGGCAGGCGGGCGGCCGCGCTCTGCTCCGTCCTGAAGCTGTAGTCGTACTGCGGGAAATGACACAGAGGCACCGCTGGGACACCAGCCTGCGGCCACGGGGGGAACGTCCCGAGTGGGAGCTGGGGCGGGGGGTGCCGGGCAGCCCCGCCTGTGCCTCGCAGGAGAATCGCCCCTCTCCCACAGACCCGCGGTAACCACGGAGCTGCGCAGCGCGGGGCCGTCCCCGCAGCGCCACCTGGCGGCACTCGGCACCGCGGCACAGCGCCGGGCGGGGCCGAGCCACGGCCGCACCGGGACCGCGAGCGGGCGGCATCGTCTGCGGGCGGAGCGGGATCCGCGCGGTGCAGGGAGCCCGTCCGGCACTAGGGGGTGCTCGGCCACCGCGCCCGGGCTGCGCCGCGCCGTGTCTCCGTGTCTCGGTGCCTCCCGCCCCGCTCCGCGTCACCGGGTACGCGCGGCGCGACGGGAGTTGGCGCTGCCACAGTAACCACGGTAACCGCCGCACCGCGCCGAGCTGCCATCTTGTGATGCCACAGCGCCTTGTAATTGGGAGCACGTCTTCATTAATTGCACCTCAATGTCATGATGTCACAGCCGGCAGCACCACCCCGAGCTACGGCAGCAATAAGCCTCATTTTTCAACAAACAAACGCATAAAGATGTCAGCTCAAACTGTTTACTAATTAACACTTAAAAAGACACAAATTAGATATGCGTGGCTAAGAGCAATTATAATCAAGACGAATTTCTCTAGTCATTTGGGAGCTGAAAAAAATGCCTAATTGCTGGAACCAATGTTTTAAAAACTGAAATCATGCCAGTTAGCAAATATGTTCATTTAAAGAACATTTCATGTGACTGCACTCCAGAGAATTGACTACAAACATGAGAACAAGGAGAAATATTTCGGTATGAAATGAAAATTTAAAGCTCCTTTAGATTTACAACTTCTTCATTAAACATATTTGCAAAGAGCAGCCTATGAAAACTTGGAGCGATTAAGTGGTTAAATGGACAGCCTTCCTTGTCAGCTTAAAGAGAATGATTAATATTAGATGTGCACTTCGCTAATTAGACTCCAGACTTTCAGCCCAATGCTGGGCTAACAAGGAAGCCTCGCTCAGAGCCGAGGCCTGGAGCAGCACGAGCAGCACAGCTCAATGTGCTGCTGGAGCTGCACACACAGCACAGCCCTGCTGCTGCACAGCTGCACCACCTGCAGCCCGCCTGCCTCACCTGGACACACGCAGGGGAGCTGCCCTGCCTGGGACATGAGAACCAGCAAGCACAACTTGCTGCAGCCCTGCAAGGAGATGGCGTGCGTCCATTCTGCTCCTCACTGCCATACATCCATTGAACTATGGGCAAACTGTGCCCACACCTTAAAACCAAGCATCCTCACCCTCCGCTTTCACTGGGCTTCACCATTTGCTCCCTAGCACTGAAGTCATGCAGTTCTTGGGCCTGGTACAGTGAGAGGCTGGCTCCAGACACAGCGTGAGTGCGCAGAATAGAACTGGCCCCTATTTTCCCTGATTTCCCTGGCACGGTGGGGTCCTTTCATTCGCTCACTGTGCAGGTTGGAGGATGGGTGCACACATCTGCAAACGTAGCAACAGAGAACAATAACTCTTGGAATTCTCTGGGAATACTTTTTGCAAGGCATGTAGCTCCAGGGAAAACATTCTTGCTGCTTTGGAAATCCAGAAGATTTGCTGTAATGGTGCTATTGCTTGCAAGGGAAATAAAGCCATGCAGAAACTCGCAATATTTATATGTGCAGCTATCTATGTGCAGACAAGATACTTCATCAAGGAATATGGGCTGCATAATTAGACTTTTCATTACTCTGAAAAATACATAGCCTGCAGTGGATCAGGAGGGTGTGAGGAAATGGGGCAGGTGCCAGCACCTCTGCCCACCTCCCAGCACACACTGCCTTTAACCCTGATGGTGTTTGTTTGTGACCAAGGATGTACACAGGCAGTACCTGCTGATAACAAGAAAGAAATGTTAAATAAGAGACATCTGGAAATGAAGGGCAGCAGACTTTGCCACTAGATTCAACACCTAAAGCTTCAGTAGGCACAAATCACAGGTGTTTCTAATTCCATATTAACTACTTGACTCAACACTGACTTCATCCACAAGTAGTGACTTGGGAAAGACAAGAGAGCTTTGCCACAGGGCAGAGGATCTTGCAACCAAATAAGCACAGATCTCACACAGCTTTTGCTCAGTGCTTGGCTGGGTACCTACCTCCTTTTCGATTTCTGCAAGGGTTTTGATTGTGATGCCCAGGAGATCAACTGGCTGCATCTGTGGGAGAAAAAAGAAACAAACATCCAATTGAGTTGTTTTTTTTTTCCTTGTTGTTTTGTTTTCATATTGTTTGTAGCTAGCAAATACCACCAGAGACTTAGAGGCACCATCTGTAAATGCACACATAATCCTATTTCTTGGTGCACCACAAGAGTGAAGAAGCAGAAGCTGGTTTAGGGATAACAGCTCTAATGCCTTTCTCCCTAACTGGGGACAGCTGACACTGATCACCATGTCGCTTCATGACAGGTCAATCCTCAGCCACCCCGCTGCCCTCAGCACATGCTCTGCACTGCCCACAGACTTTGTTCGGCCGCAGCACGCAGGTGTGAGTGGCACGGGCAGGGAAAGCTGCGACCAAACTGACCATATGGTGGCAATGGTGTCTAAAGGATCTGAAGGGAGGATTAGCACAGCCTAATCTCTCTGCATTTGTCCTCGCAGTAGGGGTCCCAGCTTTCTGGGAATAACGGCCCATAAACAACCCTTGCAAAGAGCAATGGCTGTGGAAAAACCCCATCCAGCTGCACACACAGGTTGTGTCAGTGAGAAAAAGGATGTATGAAGCAGGAGCATGGTGGGAAAAATCAGACACAGCTGACAGCTCTGCATTTGCTGTAAGAGCTTCTCATAAATTGACTTTAAAAGAGATACTGTTTTAGCCATTAGATAGATTAAAGAACTGGTAATGGGATGCAGGGCCTCTAAGCTCCAGCCCACCAACTCCAGTCAGTGCTGTGGGGCTGCCATGCCCTGCAGGATGCCGTACTGAGTGGATCCATGGGGATGCCCCAGTTGTGCTGCTGTGTTATGCATGGGGACCTCTCTGCTCTGCTGCTGCGCCAGAGATTCCCTGACTTAAATAATCTCTCAAGCCAGAGGGCAACAGGAATGCTAGAATCATTTTTCTCTTGCTGTTCCTGCTCCTCGTGCCCTGCAGAGGTCCAGCTGCGGTGTCATTAGGACTCAAGCACCTCTCTAAACTTTCCAGGCTGGAATTGGTAAACATGATGGCACAGCTTCACCTTGGAATTGGATTTCTGCCAGTGTAGCCATGGCAACCCTGCTATCTAGGGTCAGACGCAGCTCCTCGGCTCCACATGCAGCCACCAGTGCTCACAGCAATTTAACAGCTCTGCAAGGCCCGGGTGATGCCATATACACTTGGTTTTAGGGCAGAGGAAGCGGCGGTGCTGCTAAGGGTGCTTGGAGCATCGCACCTCAGGTGAGGCAGTGGGAGGAGGGAGCCTGGTCTGGCCAGGGCACAGCATCTGGCATCACGCACATTTATACTGCTGCATCAGTGGCAATATAAATGTGGTAGACATGAGTATTTGCAGCTTTGTAAGCACTCCCCACAAACTACAGACATGGGAAGAAGAACGAAGACAACTCACCCCTTCAGGAGCACAGGCAAACTTCTCTGAGATCATGAAAGGCACTCCATCCATGGCTGTGAGGGACAGAACAAGCAGAGATGTTACTTTTCCAGCTCACTTCTGCTGTGCAACTTCACGCTCACAAAAACATTCCAAGTGTACATGGCAGTGACATCCGATACTCCATGGAAATTACTGCCAATGATTTCTCCCTTCAATCTCCCAGCAGTTTCTCTCCATTCAAGACACAGCTGGGTTAGTCCCTACAAAGTCAGGAGCTCGATGAACCCTCCCTGCTCAATCCACATGTAATTTCATGCTCTCAGTTTTAAGTTTGCTTCCAACTCGGTCCAGCTGCCAAAACAGGATGGTGTTTGCAATGTAAAACAAACACTCTAAAATGACAGATATTTATTTACCACTCCCACAGAGATCCATCTGAGCTGACTTGGTGTCCTGACAAGAGGAGAAGGAAAATACCTGGTTCATGTAACTTTCACCTTCCAAATGCAAAGCTGTAACTACTGTTACCCGGGCAGAACTACTGCCAGCCCCTTCCCTTGCCCAGCTGCAACTGCTGGAGATTCAACAGCAAGAAATAGAGCTTAAACAAAACACAAACGGCCTCTGGAGGACAGAAACCAGTGAAGTAGAGGACAGGCACACGGACACGTCGCTGTGCCAGGCACTCCCTGCAGCACCACCTTAATGATATTTATTAAGAGGATTTTTTTTTCTATTTTAATGTCTTGTATATTCTGCTCAGATAACGCAGTGATGCTCAGTGTTCCTGTCTTGTTATCACTGCCTTGGAAACTTCACAGAAATCTTCCCACAAGATATGTCAGTACAAGTGAGCCACTTATTTCTGATGCATGTATCTCAGCAATTTCCACACAAGGATGAAAAGGGCACATTTCTAAGGCAGAGTGCAGCCCCAGACACACACGCTTTGTGTCAGTTACACCTCTAAATTTCAGCTCTTAAGGAAATAAAAACTTCAACCAGACCAAGTTTAACCCCTGAAATGCCCTCCAGTAATCCTCAAATAGGGTTTTCTTTCACAAAGCATCTGCACCCCTGTAGCCCTCATCTCCCCGCTTGCTGTTTCCTCACTGCCAGCGCGTTATTACGTTAGTGATTTAATGAGTCATTTAAGAATACTCAGCATCTCACACTCTGTCTATTTTTGACTTAAAGCATCAAACCAAATGAAAACAAAACCCCGCTCCGCTGAGATCATTTCATTATCAAAGGTGTTGGGTGGAAGCCGCGGTGTTTCATGAAACAAAAGGAAACAGATGAAAAGCAGCATCGCAAAACCCTGCGAAGTTCTGAACCTGAAGGACCATCTGCATCCGCTGCCCCAACAGAAGCTGCTCCGATTGCTCACACACTGGTGTTTGTGCGGGACAAGCGTGGTGCCCTGCGCCCGCACTGCTGCACCAGGAGCAGCTGAATGCAGGGCGTGCCAAGGGCCCAGCAGCACAATTAGCACTCTCCCAAACAAACGAGCTTCAACAGAGCTGTAATTAAGCAGGCCTGTAATTAAGTATATGCCCTTTATCCTAATGATCATACTTAAAAATGGCATGATGCATGGAAGCGTGTTATTAATGCCGCAGTCCCAAAGCGCAGGGAATGTGCACAGGAGCTGGCGTGGCAGCCCCGTCACACTACAGGGAAAAAGCAGAAGGCAAGAAGCTTGCTCAGCAGCTCTGCACAGCCAGACAGGACTCGAGGCACCTACACACACCGTGCCACAGTGAGCCAAGCGATGGCTGGTGCTGCACTGTGCCCACAGTCGAGCAGAGCCCGGCATCACACTGCTGTGCTGGGGCAGGCAGTGGGAGGGAGGGCCTGCCGAGAACCACTGCACTGCACCCGGACAGCTTCTCCCCTGCATGGAATTACATCTGCAACAGATCAGGGAGCTGCTTGCACCGCTCTCAAAACCAGCAAGAAACACATGGATCTCAGGAAGAAAAATGTCAGCGCCGTTTACTGTCTCTGAGGAGCAGCTCCTCCCTGAAGGTCACAACCAATTAGCTCGTCTGCTGGAATCAGAAGAGTGCCAAGAGCCCACAGCCAGAAGTGCTGAGCCCAAACTCCAGAGAAGTCCATCTCCCCCCAGCCCCGGCTGTAAACACGAGCTGTTAGCTGACTTAGAAACAATCCCTGCGCCACAAGGAGAACCGTCATCCACCACGAGCTCACAGAGATGCTGCCTTCTGTGCTGCAGACTCCAACTAAATCGTGGTTGTCAAATTAGTAATTCATCTTTCTAGAATAACTATATTTTTAGCAAAGCCACCAGATTTAAATAATCAGAACTGCCAATGCTACCCTCATTTAAACGTGCTGACGAACTTTCACAGGCAGCATCAGTTAACATAATGAGTTTCTGGATGACAAAGAACTTCAGACCATAGCCCTCTACACTACCCGTCTTAATAAGCACTTGTTCTTTTCTACAATGCGCACATGAAAGAAGAATCTAAATAATAATTGCTGTAATTATCTTGAAAAAGATGTGGTGATTAATGGTGATTATGAAAATCTGTATCATTGTTCATTGAAATCTCCAATCATGGGATGGTTTCTTGAAGCAGCCATTGCTGAAGGCCGCGGAGCACAACAAGCTCCATCCCAGCACCCAACGCACTGCGCCATCACTGCACAAGGCACCAAACCCAACCTGTTATTTATGCAAATAATTAATTACTCTTGAATCCAACTAGCAGTTTGTCATGACACATTAATGACTTGATAGACTTCTATGAACTAGTGAACACAGGACAGCGGAGCGCTTTTATCGTCATTTAATTTAAAAACGATCCTGTGTGAAATTATCTAGTTGTGAGTGATGGAAGCATAAAGAACAGACTCAGCAAAGCTTCTTTTGGATCACTGCTTTATTAATGGTAACGTCAGGGAAATGAAAAATGCTAACATTGTCATATTTAGCTCCTGGGTGCAGATGAATAGCTGTGGTGCTGCTCAGTGCACACTGCGGCAGTGCCAGTTCCTCACACTGCAGCCATGGGACACAGCCACAGCGCTCCAGCCCCCTCCTCACATCCTCCCCATGTGCTTCTGTAGCTCTGGCTGCCTTCACTGCAGTTTCTGCATGGTCTTTTACACTTGAATTTTCACTTGCTGACCTTAAAAATGTTTAAATAACTCCGGGCTCGTCTCCAGCTCCGACTGCAGCCCAGGGGAACAGCCCCAGCACGAGGCTCCTTGGGCCACAGCGCAGCCAGGAGCTGCCCAGAGCTCCCCAGAAGGGACAGGCTGGGCCTCACTGCAGAGAGGTGTCCTGGCAATGGAAACGGACACAGCTTTTCTGTTCATCGTGAATGACATTGATTCAAAAAACAGACCTGGAATAAATTTTCATTTTTGCTAATTTGATTGTCAGCCTTGATTTTCTCTATTTCCTGCATAACTCACGACACAACACAATTAGTTCTGTATTGCTAGATCAAGCCCCGAAAACACTCCTGGCTTTGATTATTTTCTCTCTTTAAATAACATGAAGGTTAAGCACTGCATGGTAATAGCTAATGGTACCTGGGTGCTGCGGCTGCCCCACACTGCCAGCATGGAGCGACTTCAAACAAGCTCTTCAGATTGCGAGTGTTTGGGAGCTCTTGATTTTATTATTTTTTAATAAAATGTCTCCTTTGAAGTCTCTGCAACATACTGAACTTCAAAGCTCACACCTAAGCACGTGCTGCTCCCAAGCAACAGTCCTTAATTAATTAGAGCAGAGCTGATACAGCGTGGGGCGCTCACACAGCTCTGAGCAGTGCAGCGGGGCCGTGCTCTGAAGGAAACACAGACACTGCTCCATCACCTCCAGCTCTGACTGAAGGCAGCAGAACCTGTGGGGCCGTCACCTTGCACCGCCTGCAGCAGGCTGACAGCAATGCCAGCGTGCACAGCTCAGGCTGGGGTCAGCAGTTGCCAAAAGCATCTGAGGAGGCACCCACAATGGCTGCAGTGTTCCCCGGCCATGGCTGTAAATTTCCCCCTCTTGATGAGAGAAACATCCTGCTTGGGGCAGGCTGCTTCCTCCAGCGCTCATGTTCTTGGTACCTCAGCCATTTGCAGTACTGCAGGCTGGGACCAGGGCACAGTAAAGGAACGCTGCCTTTTGTTAGGGGGTCTGGCCCTGCAAGCGCTTATTCCCCTTACCTGACATACAAATGGCTTTTTGTAAAAAAAAATAAAGAGGGGAGGCGCTGCTACTGCAGGAGGCACCAGCCCGGCACCCAGCACCATGTGTGAGCGGTGCTGTACAAGGTACTGTCCAGCTGCCAGCAGCTACAGCGCAGCCGAGCCAGGGCTGGGTGGACAGTAGTGCCATGTAGCTGGCCTGGACCTCACCTCCTGATGTAATTCAGTTTTTAAGTGCTCAGAGCCATTAGTGGAGCCACATATTTCTATCAGTTAAATTTCATTTGCATATGCAAATTATATCTAAATACACTGCACCATTAATATGATCACTAATTACATAATAATAGTCACCGATCTCCACACAGATCAAACTTACAGTTTTGTAGCTATTAAGGAAATTGTGCTTTGTAATTAAGATAATCCTCATTTCCAGATGCTAATTAACTATATAATAATTAGCTTCTTTTGCTAATGCAAATTAAGTATTTTCATCCTTACCGGTAAAAGAGTTGCTTATCACTTAAAAAAAGAGACAACCTAGAAATAATCCCTCCTCCTCTTTAAAGGTGAAAAGGTAACTCTATTTTTATCAGCCTCATGCGAATGCAAATTAGCGCTGATTAATCAAGTCACAGATAAACGCGCCCATCTCATAGCATGGACGGACACGGGCAGCTCCCTCCCACCCTCCATGGAGCGCCTGACGCAGCCCACTGCAGTGCATCAGCTGCCCCTGAGTGCCCCAGCCCTGTGCTGTGATGGGACAGCCGTGCTCAGCGCCACGATCAGGGCCACATCCATGCCCTGTGCAGGCCCCAGCCCAGCCCCAGCCATAGGGCTCTGCCTGCTGGCAGCATGCGGCTGGCAGCCAGCGGGACTTTGGCAGGATTCAGTGGCGGCTGCAACGCATTCATCATCTGCTAAACCAATCCGCCAGCTCCGCACCACCATTTGTCATTAATTATGCTAATCAGCAAACCATTACTCTCTGATGACACCGCGGCACTTATTAGCTAGTTATGGCTTCTCAAAAGCGCGGCTTATTGTGCATGCGAGTGCTGAGCATACATTAGCCTACAGGGAAGAAATGTCCAATTACGAAAAGAAGAAATTTGCTATTATCTCCTCCTAACAAACCAATTTAGTAATTAGAAAAGTCTCTGAACTCAGAAGGATTCTTTAAAAAGAGCCAAGTGATGGAACTGGAGAATTTTGTTTGCAATAACTTGCAGAGCTGGAACTAAAGCAACAATACGGGAATGAACAGTTAGTATTAAATGCAGTTATAATTCCTGCACCAACCTGAAACGATCAGAACTGTGGGCTGTATGAATCATGGCCATGCCTGGCTCAATCCTTAAAAGCCCTCACTTGCTGCACTACACACACAGACCCGTGGTACCTCCCAGCCCCACTGCCCACAGCAGCACAGCCCTGGGGGCAACTGCAGCCCCGCAAGGCGGCTGTGCCACAGGGCCCCAGGCCACGTTGTTTTGTCACTGTGAGAGCAATGCTCCCAGTTTTAGAAGCTTAATATGTGTTAAGAGCTCATTAATATCATCAGAGTAAATGGGCCTATTAAAACATCTTTAAGCAATATCTGAACATAAATCTCCCTAAACTATATTTAATGACTGTACTTAAGATACATTATAAGCGAGTCTTAATGAGACATTAGATAGCATTTTGGAGATTAAAATTAGAGAATCCATATAAAGTCTGTCCACTTAATGTAGCCTTAAGCTACACTGATGAAAAGCATTACTACCAAATTATTACTTCATTAGAACAAATATTTTCTAATCATTCCTGATTTATGCCATTACTTGCTTCCCTATATATTATTTGTACATATATAAAAGTATACACAAACAATCTTCTTGTTCTGCAGGAGATGAGAGAAATCCTGAGATTTCTAATGGCCAAGTTAATTACTTGTCTTTATTCTACTGAGTTAAAAATAAGCACTCTTTGCAGAAGTCCATTTGCTGTATCCCCACTTTTCTAGCTTAATCATAGAATCGCAGAACGATAGAACTGCTCAGGTTGGAAAAGACCTTGAAGATCATTGATTCCAACCACAGTCTCACCACCCTACCCTAACAGCCCTCTGCTAAATCATGTCCCCGAGTATCACATCCAGACGGTTTTTAAACATATCCACAGATGGTGATTCAACCATCTCCCTGGGCAGCCCATTCCAGTGCTCTGCAACCCTTTCTGTAAAGAAGTTTGTCCTGATATCCAACCTAAACTTCCCCTGGTGCAACTTGAGGCCATTTCCCCTTGTCCTGTCACCAATGAGAAGAAACCAACCCCTCTCCGCTGCAACCACCTTTCAGATACTGGAAGAGAGCAATAAGGTCTCAGCCTCCTTTTCCCCAGACCTGTTTAGTTCCTTCAGTCGCTAACAGAAGATTTTAATTCCATTCACCACAAGGTTGTGTCTTCACCAGTGGCTGCTCTGCGAGAAGCAGCAGCAGGATGGGATGCCCCAGGCTGGGTCTGCACCTTGGCCCTCCACCGAGGCCTGCAGCACACCAGGGGTGGGAGCAGCCTCAGATGGGGACAGCGCGGCACTGGGATGGCTCTGATACAGAGATGGGCCCAATACAGGGACTTCAAAATGACGCCACCGAGATCCATCTCTGGATGATGGGGACACACCTCCTGGCACAGCACACTGCGCCTGCAGCCATCCCTGTGAGAGTCCTCCTGTGTCACAGGGAATCAGCAGCAACGAGGCTATTTTTATTTGTTCTGCCCCAGTCTTCTATCCAAAGGAGAGAACATCTCACTGTAACAATTCTGCTTTTTTAAGGGTGCAAATTAAGCATTCTTCATAAATAACAGCCTGGTTTTCTGCACTAGAACTCCTTTTTATTAGCAGCATGGTAACGAACAATGAGCGATGTGTTCTATTATTCTTTGTCAAATCACAAAATGCTACATTAGAATAACTCTGCTGGTCAATGTAATATAGTAGATTAAATTCAACTTCTGTGCGAAAACCACTGTAAAACAGCATGATAAGAAAGCTATAAAAAATTTAATTTTACTCCAAACTCCATCAGAAAAAAAAAAAATGGTGTGAAAAGTAATTTTGCATAATCAGTACACGCCATCTGGAACAATTAACCGATTTCTATAGAACTATGAGGATCAGTCATATCTGCTTATTAAAGATCAGAAATTATACAAGTAATAAATCCTTGAAAAAACTAAGCGTACTCCCGCCTGTCAACGCTATTTTAACTTCAAATACTGAGGAACGCCTGATAAGGCTGAAAAGAAGAGATTAATATATGCAAATTACATCCAGCATTTAAAATCCCCAACAACTGTCTCCGGTTTTCTGTCCCTTATTGCTGCCTTTATGTTTTATTCATACACCAACTCACCTGTCACTTCGTAAGCTATAATATTATGGGGGTATTATTAAACAGCATAAAGCCGTGCTTTAATTGGAAAGCTTCATTGCATTTTCCAATTATTTGGAGTAAATTAAAAGCAGATGCACATAGTTTAATAAGGAGTCTAATATCAGTTCCGGGAAATCAAAATTCATTGTCATTACTGTGCTGCGATAGTTTTGCAAACTATACTCGATTTCAGAGGTTCTGAAAAGAAAATCTGTCGGTGCAATCTGTTAATTGTCATTCGGTTAATAACTGTTTAAATATCCAAACCACAGAGCAGTTTCCTATTTAAAAAAATGGAACTACAGCACTCAGCAAAGCAAAACAAACACGGCGCAGCGCCCAGAGGTGGCACTCCACAGAAAGCACTGTGAGCTGTGCTGTGCAGCCGCGGGGTACCTGCATCACCACGGGACCCCAGCAGCACCAGCACTGCCATCCTGCATCACCACGGGACCCCAGCAGCACCAGCACTGCCATCCTGCATCACCACGGGACCCCAGCAGCCTTGCTGGGACCAGGCGCATGGCCCCAGTGTGCAGTGGATCCCAGGACAGTAGAAAACGAAGGCGCAGCACTTCCTGCAGTGGGCAGTAATGGCATACGGGCATGGAAGAGAGCAGTGCCACAGCTGACACCTCCTGCATTTGTACCACTATACAAACATTGGACTGGGGAAGACAAAGGATGCGGCCCAGGTCCTGTCCCACCACAATGGGCACAGCTGAGCTGAGCCCACCACAAACACTGCTCTGAATCCCATTAAACACAGCATTAAACACCACCATCTCCCTGCCTGGAAGACGCAGCTGCAGCACTTCACATCAGCCTTCAGTCTCCCTGCACGGCTGGTTATTAATAGAGCTTTTTGTGTTTTGATGATTATCCAGCACTCTAAGTCCAGAGACTGGAAATTGCAGGGCAGGAGAATGGGCTGACTTTAATCCCAGCCTAGAAAAAGGAGTTTCAGAGCAGGATAAAGCCTGTGTCACAACTTGTCTGCTTTTGGACCGTTCTGATTAAAATTCAGTGCCATAAAAATAAATTTAGTTCTGCTTTGATTCTTAAGAAGTGTGACGAACACACACACGGCAATCTGGATCAACAGCAAAGCGCAGCACAGGGCCTCCCCTCTGCAGAGCAGAGCTGGGCGTACCAAAGCGCTCCAACATAGGAGGGGATTGCAGAGCCACCAGAAACTACACAGGAAGATGAAGATAAAAGCAATTCTTGTGCAGTGAACCAAAAAATACCATCTCTCTTTTTTTCAAAATTACCTGTTTTAATAAAGCAGACACACTGTGCCAAGCGAACCATTTAATTATCTGCAAAAATGATGAAGGAAAACAATAGTTTGCAAAAATAAATGACTAACCTCTGATTAAAACGTCTGTCCTCATTACATCCAGATAAAAGATATAGTATCTTTTAGAAGAAAATGCAAGCTGAAGAGAAGTAAGTGGCAGCTGTAGCACAGATAACCTGATATTTTGCAATGAGAAAGAAGCTGACACATGGGCACAGAAATGTAACACAGTCTTTAGCTTTTCTCCCACTTCTTAATCTAGAAAGACCACCCTTCCTTACTTTTCCTCTACGTGCCACATGGATGCTCTGGAGCTGGGCTGCTTGGGTGTGCGTTGGTGGGCACAATTTGGACAGCAGAACCGGGTCCTGCTGTAAGAGATGGAGCTCAGAAAGTACTGAAGGAATCATGCTGCATAAAAGCAACACGCAAAGTAAATCCTGCAAAGAAATCTACCTATAAAAAATGACAAGTCCTCTTGCTAAGGTCACTGTTATCCAATACAGGAAAGTAACTTTCTTTCCCTCCAGGAATCCACTGGCTTTCATGTTTTTCCAGCTCATTATCAGCAGTTCCCATTCTCTGCTGCCTCCAAGCTCTGCATTACACATCCATGCCAGCACAGCGCATTCCCAAATCTTCCATGTGTTGCAGAGGCTGGGCTGCCCACTCCCAACAGCTCCATGATGCAGTCCTGCCCCTTGCACTGCTCAGCTCCTCCTCCAGGAGCCACACACGAGGGGCTGCAGTAGTGACAGGGCTAGAAATCACAAAGCAACGGGTTATTTGAAACACTACACTAACAGGCAGCAAAGTATGCTCTGTTTGTGGTTGTTTTTTTTTTTTTCTTCTTCTTTTTTTTTTTTTTTTCCAGTGCAGCTTTCATATTTAAATGCTCAAAATAAATGGAACCTGGTCACATCCAAGGGTAGCAGATCACCTTGTTATCTCCGGGTGATGCCAGAGCAGCAACCTGCAGAGGCAGAGGGTGACGTGATGGAAGTCGGGTTCCTGCCCAGAAGGTGACAGCTGGAGCAGCATTTGGACATTTGTGCACTTGTTTCAAGCACAAGATTGGTCAAAGAGGCTCTAATTATTTCACACGCATTCTGACGGGACTGCACAGAAGTACCTGATGCAGTTCATGCAATGCAATTTCTGTCTTGACAGTCTGAAAGCATCAGACTCCAGAAGGTACAGACTTTGTGTATGAGGCAGTCAGAATGACCGTGCGCTTTGCAGCAGTACCCACAGACACCCACCTGCAGCAGGACTCAGGAGCTGGCTGCAGAAAGCATCACGGCACAGCCGAGGCACTACCAGCGGTGTGCAGGGCACATACAGTGCCAGCAGGGGCCTCATTCTCCTGTGAGCAGGGAACGGCACAGTGGGAGGCAGTGAGAGGCACAGTGCCAGACGGAACCCATGGCTGAGCAGGTCGAAACCTCATTCAGCAATCTCAGCAACTAGTATCCAACAACGTCCTGCCACGTGCTCCAAAAGGAATGTTAAGGCCTTGTACCACCCCTAATTCTTTTCTCGAGATGGCAACTTGGTCACATACGACCAGCTTGCAGGTCAGAGCAACTCCAGCAAAACCAAGCCTGGTGCAGTGCGGGAAGCTGGGAACTGCGGTCACAGCCTGCCCTGCCTGCAGGCCTGCACTGCTGACCCCGACACACAGCACTGGCAGCACTTGCAGTGCAATACCCACCACCACCAGGCTTTGCTTGCTGGCACTCACACAGCACAGCACTTCCTGCAGGTGAGACTCTCAAGGCAGTGGCATCCAGCCCTGACGCACTGTTATTAACTTCAGAGAGCTGCAGTGGCATTAAGGACCATCCAATTAGCAAGGCTTGCAAGAATATTCACACTGCTTCATCTCTTGGTTTCTGAAAGGGTTAAAGCTGATTATTAGCATATAATTTACAGGTCCTTTCTCCCAGGAAAGAAATAATGCACAGTAAATGCCACATTCATTTTAATAATACATGTTACAGTCTGTGCCCAACATCTGCACAAAGGTAAAGCAGACAGATTTTTTTGACGTGTCCCACTCTGCCATCCAAACACAGCCTTTTTGTTTCTTAAGTGACGGAAGGTTTAATCAAGAAAGCAGGCAATTCATCAATCGGAACAAGGCTGCTCGCACCGCCCTGACAGCGCACACATGGTTCTGTACAGAAGAAACCTGGCCACCTGTCAGCAGCACCTCTTACATCAGGATATACAAATACACCAAGCGATCAATCCTCCAGCTCTTCCCATTCATTTCTTTGTTTTCTTATTATATTTTTCTTTATGTTAGATGTTGCCCTCATTTTCTGCAGGGATAGATGGGAGACAAGGCAAGCTATGGCTGTTTATATACTATCATAAAAATTTATATACCCTTAAAGTGACTTATTTCCCTTCTATTTGAGTACCGTTATTATAAATAATTTTTTACTTCATTCAGGAATTTTCCCTATGTGTTAACATCGGTGGCTGCCTGCAAAGTGCTCCCTTCTCCCACCGTCCTTGTGGCTCCAATAAGGCAGAGCAGTACGCAGCTGGATGATGCCACAGCCTGAAATGAAGGCAGTATGTACTCACAACAACATCTTAATTAAGCTGAAGGCCATGAAGAAAGTCTGACCAGTGAAATATCGAGCAGTGCCTTCAATAGGACTGCCTGGTGCAGGATATTCTTCTTCCAGCTGCTGCCCATTGGAACATGCATATTACACCTGTCAGCCCTCAGCACCGCACTCCTTGTAGCACCACGATCCCAGCAGCATCAGGTCTATTGCAGCTCCCCCTGCAGCAGTTCTGCTGAGTTCCTCCCCATTCACAGAATCACAGAATCACCAAGGTTGGAAAAGATCTACAAGATCATCCAGTCCAACCATCCACCCATCACCAATAGATCTCACTAAACCATGTCTCTCAGCACAACGTCCAAATGTTCCTTGAACACCTCCAGGGTTGGTGACTCCACCACCTCCCTGGGCAGCCCATTCCACTGCCTGACCGCTCTTTCAGAGCAGCAGTATTTCCTAACATCCAGCCTGAACCTCCCCTGGTGCAGCTTGAAGCCATTCCCTCTGGTCCTGTCACCTGTTACATGAGAGAAGAGGCCGACCCACAGCTCCCACAACCTCCCTTCAGGTAGTTATAGAGAGCAATAAGGTCACCTCTGAGCCTCCAGTGTCACGTGCTGGGACAGCCCTGGGTGGCTCAGGACAATGCTGAGCCCACAGCACAGACCTTCAGCACATCTACAGCTCTTTCTCTAAATATCCTATCTCCTTCGCACCACAATTCAGACCAAGGCCACACCAAAACTAGGAGATAAGAGGCTGCCCATAATGGCTTTTGTTTCCCTCAGCCAGAACCAGAAGCCTTCCATTTTGCCAGGAGCTGAGAGAGGGAGCCAGCAGCTCAAGCGCACATCAGCAAGGCCTGCTTCCCACCCCCCCCACCTCCCTGCACCACTGGGACCCCTCCCCAAACCCCAGCCTGGAAGCACTCAGGGCAGCAGTGCAGAAGCGCTCATAAATTTCCTGTTGCCATGACACTGCAGTGAGACACCAACACTGCAGCACAGATAAAAGGGACTGGCTGAGAACTGCTCCAACATAACAGGAAACTTCTGAATGGTTCCCACCACGTGCCTTGGGGTTAATTTGCCTCGGGAAGGTTTAAGTATGCAGATGGAATTATCCCAGCATCTCAACACAGCTGCTGACAAGGCTGCAGTGGTCAGGAGGTGAGCAAGAAGATCCCTGCCAACACAAAGGATGTTTCCAAGAAGATCCCTGCCAACACAAAGGATGTTTCATATGACAAAAGCATTTCTTCAGAATTGCCCCACAGCTACAATAGCCATTACATCACCATTACATCACCATTACATCACCATTACATCACAGTACACACAACAACTTGTGTAACATGCCCAGCAGTTTGGAAGAACAAACCCCGCCATACACTCTGAGTAAAATATGTTTGTGCAAATGCAGAGGGCTGATGCCATGCCTAGTTTTCCATTTTATGCTTTGCCTATAAGTATCTTGTAAAACATTCCAGATATTGGTTGTTTTTCCAGGCTGCTCATGCTGCAAGCAGAGGCAGTCCCAAAAGCAGGGTCATGCCCAGTAACACTCGAGCGGAACCACTGCTTCCACCAGTGCCTTTGATGCTGCATCAGAAGAGAAAACACATCTCTGCCATCCTCTGTGCAGGATGGCCTCGTGAGCACAAGAACAGAACATGCTTTCCCTTACATTTCTAAATCTATTAGTGCAGGAAAGTAACAAGAAAAACGAGTACTGACAAGAATTATGCCACTCTTATATTCCGTCTATTTAGGAACTTGAAGCTGCAGTTTTAGTCAGAGATTACCTCTTAAATAACCCTTTGATTATGGTACATGAATTAGTGCCATGTTCCCATGTAAGAAGTGTCACTCACTATTAATGGAAAGGACCTGTGAAAGGAACATTTTTGCCACCACCTCTTCTATGTTCGTACACAAGCAGCACTTATTGTACAGCCCACCAAATCCTCTGCTGCTGCTTCTGGGTTTCCAAGCTGTTCTGAGAATCCGCTCCAGTCAGGTGAAGGGAGCTCACTTTCATTAGGTTTTGACATAGTCAGGTCTAAAGCAAATATTTTTCTTCCCTTGCAAAAATGTTGTAACAAAGAGAAAACTGCTAGTAAGTGTGTTTCTACTGCAGCTATCACAATATTTGTTCAGGTGTAGCAGCACTCAAAAATAATTAATTTTAAGGAAAGATCTCCTGCACTGCTTAGCTGAATTAGAGTACAGGATAGCCCCAATAAGAGGACGGGCAGGTGAAATGTACTTCTGTGCAACAGCTGTATGGAACACTCCTCTTTAGTCTGCAGAACCAAAAGTGCTTTTGCTGTGCTTTTTTAATGGCTTCCAGAGTGCAGAGCTCTCAACACTTGCAAGAGTGAGAGACTCTGAAGTGCAGCTCTGTAGAGCATCCCTGCCTCCTTGTGCTGGGCCCCAGAAGCATGCTGCATTCCTTCTCAGCATTCTCATCTCCCAAGAAATCATGCACTTCAAGGCAGGACCTTTACAGAAGAGAAGTGCTGTCAGGGACAGCTCAAAAGGGGACCCCAGCTCCCACCATGTAGTCCTGAAGCACAGTAAAAAATTACCTATACACACATGGGCAAAGGTTTGGGCTTGAGCCTCAGTGCTCCATTTAAACACACATCTTCCCTACAAACTATGTAAAAATAAAAACTAGCAAAAATATTCATAGGCAGTTCCACACCAGCATCTGGAAGCTATCACCAGCTCCAGCATTAGCATACCAGCCCAGATTAGCACATGGAGTGTGTCACAGCAAGGGAGCACATAGTTCTTAAAAGTAAAGTAGAACAACCTGTATCCTAATTTCATCTAAGCTTCATCTCCACATCTGATTTCAAATTTGCCCTAACATCACTTGTTTTTAACAAATATATTCACAAAGCAAAGAACTGTGTGCATGAAAACTTGTCCTTGCAATGCAGGATGAGCCTCCCAGGCTGTGTGCTGACATGTTTGACACAACTCACCAGTGAAGATCATTAAAAAGCTGAAAAGCAAGGTTTGTGCCAGTGCTGCTTTCACCAGATCTCTCATCTGAAGCCACCTTGGGCAGCTGTATCTCTCCCTGAGGGCTGCCATTTCCTCAGCAGTCAGTAACGCTCACTACTAACAACACTTCCAGCCAGGTGTTTTGTGGTCCCTCTGCATTCCTGGTGCTCAGTGCTTAAATGGCACCTGCACAGATCTGGGGGTGCATTTCACAGACAACACTCACCTGCCATTCACGCAAACAAGCCTGCTTTAACTTGGTTAACCTTCTGGTTACTGAGAAGAAGAGAAACCACGGCGTGTGCCAGCTTACCTGATATGGCGTACAGGTTTGAGTGCTGGTGCTCCAAGTCCAGGCGGCTGCTGTGACTTTTGCCTCGGAAGCTCGCAGGAAGCGTCAGTGAGATATGCCTGAGGAAGAGAAAGGGAAACAAGGTCATTGTAGAGCAGACAATGCCCCCATTGGTTGGGGTGACTTCCAGGGTGCCCCAGGTGGGCTGCCTGCTCCCTGCCTGTCCACAGAGCAGCCAAATGCTCCCCATCACCTTCGCTGCAGGTGTCTGCAACTCCAACTCGTACTTTTCTAATGCTGATCTCAGCTCCACGTGAATTTTTATAAAACATTATCATTAATCTTCTGGATCACATTGCCACGTGAAACGATAGCACTCATAGCAGAGTTCAGTCTGACACAAATGCAAAGGCAGTGGCCAACACTTCACCCAGCAGAGCTGCCTACCTGCAGAGTGCCCAGTACTGCCCACTGTCAGGGAACCCCACGCTCTGTGCTGCAGCTGTAGGAGCCCTGGATATTGTCCAGGAGGAACTTGACCCATGTTCTCAGTCAGCAGGTTTTATCTCTTGAGCAAATCATGTGGAAACCATTTGCCTTACTCAGAAGGTAGATTTTGCAAAGAACCACATATTTTTAGATCTTGATACTGCTGATGGTGAACAGCATGGACAAAATAACAAAAAGCAAAAATCAGTCTGAATTTGCTGTTCTTCCCAGAGCTATTTCTAACAACAACGATGGTGTGAAAATATTTTCCAATTTGGCTAACAGTGTTCTGTTAAAGCAGAACCAGTCCGGGGCTCTGCCAGCAGAGGCAGTTTGTCATGGACACACTATAAACCAGAGTAGTGCTGCCTGCGGGCACTGCAGGCCCCTCATTTGTTCAGGGCTTTTGTTCCTTTCGTTTTTCTTTTAATAGCTGTATCCAAAAACACTTTCTGAGGCATCACAACAGCCAACAGAAAGATCTTCTGCAATTCTCCGGCTGGTACTGAGGATGGTTTTTGTCATACCTAAACATAGCAGTAGGAAACACTCAAACCGTAAGCAAAGCAGATCTATTTGAAAAAGGTCCATTTCTAAGCAGAGTATCTTAGAAGTTCACTCCAGCACCTGCTGCAAGAGGCTCCACCCTTCTGGATGTGCAGCTCCTGTTGGCCAACCAGCACCAAGCACTGAGCCCAGCGCTGCTGCTGGCCCAGATCCACATGCAGCACCATCAGCACTGTGAGCACTGTGTGGGTGCTCAGCCCGCAAAGCCCCGCTCTGATCTGAGGCAGCACTGCTGTGTTTCCCTGGCTGTGCTGTGTGGGGCTATGGCCATGGTCATGGCCAAGAGACAGAGGTAAGAACTGCTGCAATGAGATTGGTTCTCTCCCTCTTCTTTAAAAGCACGATATTGTAGGGAAAGAACAGGAAACAAAGTCTGATTTACTTCAAATTAATGCAAACTTTGGCCAAGATCGATATAACTTATACCCAGCAAGTTGATTGCATAATGCATTTTCCTTACATATTGTGAAAGCCAGATCATTTTGCATTGTAGAAGACAAAAAAAAAAAAAAAAAAAGAAAGAAAAAAGAGAGGCTGCCACTGAAAAGCAAGAAAATCCCAATTACAGAGTCCCCAAGTTCCTAAACACATATTGTGAAAGTATGTGCAGCTCTGCGGCATATGGCAAATCAATTACTAGTTTAAATTTTAAAACAAAAACGTGGTAAATGTGTTGCAGAAATAATCAAGAACAACGGTTTGGTTTAGATTACAGCGGCCACTAGAGTTTTGAATACAATTAATCATCATTCCGGGCAATGGGAAGCCATATTGACACTTATTCCTAATTTGAATATTTAATTAGAGTGAAGTTCTTCATCAAATTATCACAGAACTGGGAGGAAAGCCTGAAAGATTTAAGCAATTACTGCTTTAACCCCTCACCAGCTGCTCACCTGCGAGCACAAGATCCTCTCCCCAGTGCTGCAGGCCCAGAACACACTCAAGCCACACAGGGCCAGAACCACCAGCACCATGGCTGCCCCTGTGTACTGCAGGGCTTTGCCTATCCTGCTCCTTTGTCAGAGCAAACCTTCCTCAGATCTCCATCTCAGCACTAAGGGATGTTCCAATGAACTAACAGAAGGCTGAGCCCAGAGCAGGGCTGTGTGCTGCAGGGTGCCTGGGATGCTCCCGGAGCCCCAGCCCCCTCCTGCCCCCCACAACTGGCCCTTCATGTGCTGTGTGCGTCCATATAAGAAAACCCTTTTTAATGAGAAGCAATATCGTTATGAACTCTCTAGAGCCATAATTAGAGCAAACTAATTGAAGTTGTGTTTTGACACACTTTCCAAATTCACGGGTGCTGCATGACATATTCACAGCACTACTGCTGCACAGCCATGGTGACAGCAGAATCATTAGGCTAATAACGCTTATTTGCATTCTTATCATGCCAGCAGCACGCCGTTAAATACTGCTTCACCAGTGCTCGCTCACTGAGAAAGTTTCCACTGAAAGATATTAACAGTAATTATGAGTACTTCAGTGGAATCTCTAATGTCAAGGAACGGCAACTCACGTGAACTGTCCTAGTGCCAATTATTTTCCGTTTTGGACTATCGAACAAGTGATTTCTGCCCTCCCTTTGCACTGCAGCAGGGGGAACAGAGCTGCTGTCCCACAGCAGCTGGAGGGGGAGGAGAGGAGGGCAGGCAGCGCCCACTGCAGGAATGCACGCTGCTCCTGCACAGGTTAAGAGGGATTAAAAATGCGTGTTCTTCCCAATAGGTTATAATTTCCAGGTAATTTAAGAAGAAACACCACCACAATTCAGGCCAGGTTAGATTTAACTGCTCTCTTAACTTTCTGTTTTTCTTTTAGTTTTTAAACCACTAGAAAGTGTCTATGTGCAGCAGCACCAGAAGCAGCACACGATGAGAGGCTCTTTGGATGCAAGCGGAGTAGGTCCGAGGTCTGCACACATCATGGCCCTTTTTTAATGTTTCTAGAGAGAAACACATAAAACAGGTCCAGGAATGGCCAACAGCTCCAAACCAGCGATCAGGGATTGTCTGCACGAAGGTGATGAACTGCTTTTGAAGTTAGGGAGAAAGTACTCATAAAAAGTAACATAAGAGCATGAGGGGAAATTCCAGATATCAAAGGATGCTTCATAATTCATATAAAAATATCAACAACACGTAGCAAAAGAACAATGGCAGGCATTTGGTCTCCAACTGGATGTGATGAAGGCAGCAGAGGGATCAGGCAGTGGCTTGGAAGCTAACCCACATTGGCACATACAGAGCACACACTGCAGCCCCAGGCCCAGATCTGCACTGCATTCTGTTCCAGGCAAACCTGAGAATGGTGCTGCAGGTCCTGCAAAGTTCCACGGGAATACCCCAAAATAAAGAGCTGATCTTCCCTAATTGATGGATTACACAAAAAACAGAGGACAGAAAGATTAAGTACATTCAAAGCTGGAGAAGGACAAAAACATACCTACAAGAAATTAATGTTGGGCAACACTTCTCAAGAAACACAATCCCACTCGAAAGCCTTGCCTATGGGTAGAAGGAAAGCCTGCTTGCAAGCGCGGGCTCAGAGGCCATCTGCACCATTGCTCACTCGAGCAGAATGGATTTTCCAAACCATGGCTTACAAAAAGCACCAGAACAGACACCTATGGCTCTGGCTGTGTCCAGAACCCCATCTACAGCATTTCTTCACAGCCCTTAACTTTTACTGTGCTCAGGCCCTACACTGCCAGAACACCTACCTCATACCCCAAAGAACTGCAGTGAAAAACAAAACGGTGCGGCAGGAACCACCTCGGGTAATGGACTCCATTCCAGACAATCTATTCTAATCGTGTAAACCAAATATTTAAATACTTTCTAAAACCTTGCTGACCCTTCGCCTAAAACAAGCACCATATGGGCTTTGCAAGCATTTCATCTCATTCCAAACTACTTAAATATCCTGTTTTCCAAAAATCAATGAGAGCTGGTGGAGCCAGATTAAAATTTTATAAAAGTCCGAAAGCGTGAGAGAAATGAAAAAGGGAGTGAGCCATTCTTTCCACTTTCACATTCAACCTCTTCATTTTCTCGGCGGTGAGGAGGCCCATCCTGCACCCTGCCCAAGGCAGCACACTGCATGTCTGCACCCCGGGACTGCCAGAACCACAGCCCTGGTGCTGCTCAGAGCTGCACCACGACCTGCAGACTGACAGCCAGGACGTATGGCTGGATGTGAATGAAGTTCCTGCAGCTCCTTTGTATGGAGATTAACTCAGGTCAGAGAATATAAGCAACCAGGATGGAACAGCTGCCAAACAATGGAAAAAGACCAACAAGTTTAATTTACGCTGCTTGAAAGTCAGATCTGTGCAGCACAGGTTTCCTGGGCTAGGACTTTAAATTCCACCAAATTAATCAGAGTGGAGCCTGGGGCCGTGCCAAGCTGAGTCCCAAACTGCCCCACACCACCAGCATGCAGCCCCGCACCAAGCAAATACCCCTGTAAAGACTCATCTGGGAAGAACACATTGTCAGCACTTTGCCAGTAATAAATAATGACAGTCCAAACACTTTACTAAAAGCAATAAACTCGAAAAGTGTTTTGGAAAATGGTGAAAGTGATTGATTTAAAGAAGGAAATATCTGAACACAACCACATGCACTGCGGGGTGAAAGCACAGATTACAAATCAACAGTGGCAGAGATCATATTAAATAGGAAACAACATACAAGTTTTAGGGAAAAAAAGTGCTCGGTTCCCCCATAGGGCTTATTTAACTGAGAACATAGCTTCTTTGAATGAATACTTTTGGTTCGTATTTAATGACCTTACTCTACACCCTAAAGAAAACAAGCCTCCAGGAATATTACTATATTAGGAGCAGAGTTCTATAAAGAAAAATGATTCTAAGGATATTGAAGCCACTTTTGAAGCTGCTTCACCCAGAGCACTCCCCCAAATTTTTCAATGCATCCTCAAAATCAGCTAAATCAATCAAACATTTCCCAGCTACAGAAAACGTCCTTCTTGCTCAAGTGCTGCAAAGGAATCCTGTGCCTGGAAACCACTCATATTGTTTAAACATTTTTTCCTAATCATCATTTTCTGCCACTAAAATGTACTGGACTGCAACCAATTTTTGCACATCTTCATACAGCTGAGTTGGATGCGAGCCATACAGTCAGTGTAGTTTCATAGCAAATTCCTTATGGGAAGTAGACTCTGGATCAATGTATGCCAGTGCTGCTCACCCAGCCAAACAAGGAACCAGGTCTGGACTCACTTCTGCCTTCAAGTCTGCTTTTCACTGCAGCTATGGCTGTGGAAGACGCCTCCTCCAAGGTTCAATTGAACGCCTGTCTCATTGCTTTCTATCTGCAACCTGCAATGCCATTCCTGGTCTCTAACAGGGTAAATAATTTAAAAACAAGAATATTTGGCTGCATTTCATGATTCAAGTGATCTAAGCATTCAAGTCAAAGAATATATTTTATTAATTGCAAATTAGTTTTAATCAGAAGAACTCTAGAGTACAACTTATCAGAAAAATGTATCTCATAGAATCACCAAAGTTGGAAAAGCCCTACGAGATCATCCAGTCCAACCATCCACCCATCACCAATAGATCTCACTAAACCATGTCCCTCAGCACAACGTCCAAATGTTCCTTGAATGCCTCAAGGGTTGGTGTCTCCACTACCTCCCTGGGCAGGCCACTCCACTGCCTGAACACTCAGAGCAGCAGTATTTCCTAACATCCAGACTGAACCTCCCCTGGTGCAGCTTGAAGCCATTCCCTCTTGTCCTATCACCTGTTACACAAGAGGCCAACCTACAACTCATTACAACCTCCCTTCAGGTAGTTATAGAGAGCAATGAGGTCTCTCCTGAGCCTCCTTTTCTCCAGACTGAACAATCCCAGATCCCTGAGCTGCCCCTCATAAGCCCTGTGCTCCAGACCCCTCACCAGCTTTGTTGCCCTTTGAACACACTCCAGGGCCTCGAAGTCTTTTCATTGAGGGGCCCAAAACCGGACACAGCTCTCGAGGTGTGGCCTCACCAGAGCTGAGTACAGGGGACAATCACTGCCCTGTTCCTGCTGGCTGCCCTTTCTGATGCAAGCCTGGATGCCATTGGCCTTCTTGATCACCTGGGCACGCTGCTGGCTCATGTTCAGCCAAGCATCAATCAATACCCCCAGGTCCATTTTTTCTACGCAGTCTTCCAGCCACTCTGCCCCAAGCCTGTAGCATCGCCTGGGGTTGTTTTGGCCAAAGTGCAGGACATGGCATTTGGTCTTGTTGAACCTCATCCCGTTGGCTTCAGCCCAGCTCTCCAGCCTGCCCAGATCCCTCTGTAGGGCCTCGCTACCCCCAGGCAGATCCACACTTCCAGCCAACTTGGTGTCATCTACAAACTTACTTGATGCCCTCTCATCCAGGTCATCAATAAAGATGCTGAAAAGGACAGGCCCCAACACCAACCCCTGGAGGACACCACTTGTGACCGGCCACCAGTTGGACTGAACTCCATTCATCACCACTCTCTGGGCCCAGCCCTCCAGCCAGTTCCTTACCCAGCCAAGGGTGTGCCTGTCCAAGCCACGGGCTACCAGCTTCTTTAGACTTCGTAAAGGGACTACACTGACAGAGCTCTCTCAGGCAGGTTTCTGAATGGCTTCCAGTCAAATCAAAGCCATTAATCCCAAAGGGCTCTGTATGCGGCAGTGTTTCATTCAAATGAGGGTCTGGAGGTAGACTCCAGCTCCCAGGCTGCCAGTGGGGGCTGTCCTTGCTCAATGGCAGCTTCCTGAAGTCCTGGTGTGCTCCTCACTGGAACAGGCAAGCGGTGAAACCTCAGAACCTCCTCCAGAGCATTTCCAAGAAAACTGTTCCAAATGCCTTCAAGAGAAGATTAACACAGCTACTTCTCAATATTATTGTTGCTACTTACAAACCAAGGAAAGCAGAGGCTTTCTTTCCTGCAGTTCCCCCACTGCACAGAGCGGGGCTGGTGTGCCACTAAGCCAGGGTACATGGCTGCTTTATTAGCTGCCACCTCTTGCACATCATCATCTGCAGCAGGCAGCCACACGCTGATCGCTTTTCCAAGCCCACAGGACAAAGTTCAAATGCCATTAATAAATCAACTTGAAAACCTGGCTTCTCTGCTTGTTCATGGAGGTTTTGGGCCCCAACAGCAGCTACAGCAGCTGCCCAGCCCCTCACTGCAGGCTCACCCTGCAGGCCAAGAGCAGCTCAGGCCCCGCCATGGCCACATGGCACAAAGACACCAGCCCGCTGCAGGTGACAGCCCCACACACGGCGTGACAGAGTGGCTCCTGGGGTCAGGGACTATTGATATTTTCAAAACCTGACATCAACAAGTAAAAGTTGTGACTGAATCCCAGTCTCTCCAAGAGGAAGATTGAACGCCTGTGACACATCATCTGCAATCAGAGTGCTCCATTTCCCAAAGTATCTGTCACAGATTGATAACATCCACACACAAAGTTAAGTGCAATTATGTCTGTCACTGCAAAGCACCCTTCAGCAGCGCTGACTGACACCTGCTCACAGCTGACAAACGGCCGCAGCCCGGTGGTGGTGGTGCTCTGTAGATCCCAAAGGGCCGCACACATCGCAGGAGCTGCAGCTGACATGGGAGTCGTGGGGCAAAATGAGCGGAGGTCAGCACTGGGCTCTCAGCTGATCCGGCTGCAGGTGGACCAGAGAAGAAAGGAACACTGCATGGCAGCCCTCTGCCAGCCCAGGCAGAGCCCACGCCAGAGAAGGTCTGAGCACTGAGGCACTGCTTATGTGCTGCTGACGCGCATTCCTGCAGGTCCCCAATATACACACTGCAGTCACTGACTTGCAGACTGGTTGAAACAGAAGCATGACAAGGGCCAGGTGAATGGCCTGTTACTGGCACCTCTTCCTGTGGGAGCACTACCCACTGTACCTAAAATGCAGCCACATGCAGAACTGGCATTACTAGTATTTGGGGCCACATGCATCACAGTGCAAGGAACTGAGGGCACTTGCACTGCATACTCACTGGTGACTCAAGTCAACAGGAACAGCTCTTTAGCAGCAACTTTCCAGGATAGGAGTCTGCGAAGGCATTTCTCCAGGCTGCCATTAATGCCAAGGGGCTGTCAGAGGATTTGGACAGATAAGGCAGTAAAGGAACTTGATGCCTCTCAGAAAAGTACAGCGTGCCATCCTTGCTGGCATGTGCTACTGCAGCCATTAGAGACCACTGAGACAGATGCCTGCAGTATGGAACTCCAAGAAGTGGCCAGAAAATAACATATGCAGTCCAGCAAGAATACCAAACAAAGCCTTCCCTTGTGCAGCTCTAATGTGAGCCATAACCCCTTGGCACAGAAAGGAAGCAGTGTTCTGCCAAACAGCAAGCTGCAGAGGTCAAACCTCTGACACAGAACAAAGCTCTGATGAGCCTCCACTGATGGCCATCAGTAACCTGCATCAAGGTCCAGCAAAGAAAACATGGCTGGTATAAAAACTAAAACCTCCCACTGTGAGGAGCTCACCCCAGCAGACATGTTTGCTGTGCAGAAGCTCAGTGTTGTGTTTTTCATGTTTAGTTTCTACATGTTTAGTTTATACTTGGAGTTAACAATTGCTCAGAAGGACCCAAGCACGACATCTTGATTTAAAGTTGTTTTATAAAGCTAGCCAGCAACTGAAGAGAACAGCATAAATACCTGACCAGCCTAACAGCCAGATCTCCACAGAGCTCCATTCTGTACTGCTCACCAGTTTGGTCTTAGCACTCACAGTAGCAGAGCAACTCGCAGTAGCTGCTACCGTCAGATTTCATCCACACAGAATAAAATGGCAAACTGGCTACAGCTGTAATCTCATCTCTCTATGGTGATGTAAAAATAAGAGGTTACTTGTGACTACAGTCTTCCACAAACGTTAAACTTGAGTAACTTACTACATTGCTGATATAGTATTAGAAAAGGCTTCTTGAGTAGCATGCGTTTCCCATAATAATGAAATATTGCCAGGTTGTACCCTTATATATATTTCTATTTCTTAAAAAAATATATTGAATAATAAATAATCAGAGTAAAAAGCAGACATGAAAGATGCTTCGAATGATCAGGCTGGTGGTGTAACAGTTATCTCTAAATCACACGGTGGGCATGAGAGCAGAGCTGGCGACAGACAGGTGGTTTTTACTAGGAGGCATTAATGTAACATTCAATTATTCCAGTGCATACTGGCTGTTTTAACTCAGCCAAATTAGAATACATTTTATATTGACTATTTTGACATTTGCTTTATTTGGCAAGTAAAACAAAACCGATCCAATTTCCTTGCAGCCATTGTAAACCATAAACTGTACAACAAGAGGTTATAAAATATATAAGCCTTGTAAACACTTCTTTTCAGACTGTTGCTGATGCTCTGAGCTCTAATTTTGGCCCTGTTCCCAATAGCTCTGAAGCTGTTCTGCAGCCTTCCCTGCTTGGCTATAAAGTGACCCTTCCACATTTAGTGATTAAGGACTGCCATTGACATTCTCTCTCTATGACAATTTTTCTTTTTACTGTGAAAATCTGCCTGGGCAGGAATTTTCTGCAAACAGAAAATGAAGAGCTGTGTTCTAAAACCAGGACATCATCTGATCTTGCAAGGCCCTCACCAGCACAGAGCTTATGGCCAGGGGAGTTTCAAAGCAATGCAACAACTCCTGGTGAGAAAGGCAAATGGTTCCAGAAGCCTGATGACTTTTCACCTCTTCTGCCTCCATTTCCACTCAAGAAACAAGGCAGCACCTCTGCTTGCACAGCACCTGGCAAGGAAGGACAGCAAGCAGGGGGCCGAGGCATGTCTGGTGACTGAGCAAATCTCATGGTGAAAAAAAGCACCCAAACTCTTTGGAGAAGTCAAAGAGATGCCATAAGACAGCAGACAAGTTAGGGGTGCAGTTGAGGGCTCTAATACACACACCTGCTTTATAAATATACTCAATAGGTTTTTCAATTCAAAGCAGTTTAAAAGCATCGTTCTCTGGAATGATTGTGACCTTTGTATACAACTTCCCTGGAATTACTCTTTGTTGTCTCCTTTGATGTTTTAGCCAAATACTTAATAAAATACTAAAAAACTAATGCAAAAATGCGTATTTTGTTCTACTAAGCAAAAAAACAAAGGGACCTGCAATGGCTGGGGCAGCAGTTCAGTGCTACCAGACTCACCAGTAGAAGCCTATCTTAAATGACTGTGCTTTCACATCAAATCCAGGAATATAAATCGCTCAGTTTAACATCTGTCTAGGTTGGTTTGTTGCTTAACAACATTGCTTTCTCCAGAGAAATGCAGCAAGTAAGCTGTCATTATAGGACTACTATTATACGTTAAGTATACTTGTGCATGCATTTGTACACAATCAGATTCCATATAACAGAGAAAATAACCTGGACAGACACCATGCCAGTGTCTGCCCAAAACTGCTGCTCTTGTCATTCACTGCAAAGTGAACGGTCTGCTCTGCCTACACAGTGTCAGCTGAAAATCTGAAGCACAGTGGATGGGTCCAATAAACAACAAAAAGAAGGGCTACTATTTCAAAGTATGAATGGGCTCATTTTGAAGAACAAGCAGAACTTGCCTCCCTATCCACTAATGATTATATGCATACTTTTGCCAAGGAAACAAATCAGCTTGACTACAGGGTTCTGGCCTACCCTCCAGGGTAACTCACATGTACACTGAAACTAGAAAACATACCATACAGTTTTTCATTCTGAGGTGGTGCCCCTGGTCTTGATTCTACCATGCAAAGCTTTTCATAACAATATGCTACGTTGCACAATGCAGAAAGTGCTGGAAAGCAGAAAACTCACTTTGGCAGGTTGGGAGCTGGTGTTGGAGATGAAGCTTGGGAAGGAGCAGCAGGCTGTGAAGGTTCATGGTTGCGGGGAACTCTGCCCATCCGGTACCAAATGCCCATGTTGTTCAACTCCCTGGGTAGTCAAGACAGAAGACATCAATCTTGGATACGTGCACAACTATCAAAGCACAGACAAATTTCATAAACATCTCTGCTAGTAAGAACTAGTTTTATTGAAGAAATAAAAGAATCACCAAGGCTGGAAAAGACCTACAAGGTCATCCAGTCCAACCATCCACCTGCCACCAACAGTTCTCACTAAACGATGTCCCCCAGTAGAATGTCTAAACATTCCTTGAACACCTCCAGGTTAACTAGTTTCCACATCACAGTCAGTAACACTTGTAATCACACAGACCCTTCCAGTTCTTATGAACACCCACGTAGTAATTACAGGAAGACAAGACATTCAGCCTTGCTACAACTGAAACTATGGGATCATCTTCAGGAGTAGTGCTACTTACCCTATGAACGTGTACTGAGGAGGGGCTTGCTTAGATCTCCCCAGGATTCGGATATCACAGATGGCTGCCTCTGTAGAATCTCGAGGGATAAATTTAATGCACAGCCGCTTCTTTCTGAAAGCTACTTCTTCTGCAAAAACAATCCAAGACAGAGGGGCTTTTTGTGCTGTTTTTTTTTTTCTTCTTATGCAAGATCAGGGTATAAATGTTATTTATTGTCTCTCCAGATATTAGACAGATAATCATGGCAGGAAATTGAGCCAAAAAAACCCAGATATATGTCAGCAAACCAGACAGTACAGTGCCATTTGATGACTGAGGAAATTTTCTATCAGGAACTCTCTGTATACTGCTTAAGATTCATTACTGGGCACTGTTATAACCCAACACTTCCTACTCCCCTACGCAGAGAAGACAAGACCTCATATATATGATAGCACAATGCACAGAGAAAAGAAGTGGCAAGTGTTTTTTATATCCTCCTATTCCAAGGCTAGGCTACATGGGAGTCTGATCCACTGGGTGGGAAGCAGCTCATCGCAGGGGGCTGGAACTGGGTGATCTTTATGGTCCTTTCCAACCAGAGCCATTCTATGATACAATTCTCACATTCAGCTCCTCTTTCTAAGGGGCATTTGACTCAGCGGACTTGGTATCTGCTGAAGCAACCAGGCAGTTTGTTCTGCCAAGTGCTCCCAGACAGCCAATCAAACTGCACTGAGGAACAGCAGAAAACATGCTGCCATGTAGAGTAGCTAGTAATAAACCTCACCTGTCCAACTCTCACACATTTTAAGCGCTAACAACCTGTCCTGACTCTGTCAGTTAGCACTGAAGTGATACTCCCACTGCACATGCTGTGGCATCTTTGTAGGGTTAAAACCAGATTTACAAAGCAGTAACTGCTGGGACCCCAACAGGAGAGCTGGTCTGCACTGTATTCAGAGGGTAGAAGCTTCTCCTGCACAGTCCTTCCATATGCTGCATCACGGGGAAATTTCACTTGCTCCCATGTTATCCACTATGAATAAGTCAAGCCCATCAAAGTTAAGGCTTATCTGTAGCATGACTTGATGTATAACAAGGCTGCTGTCTGTCTGCATGCAGATAATCCACATCCAGTTACGGGTCAGTCGCAGGATAATACATGGTACTGGTACACAGATATAGATCTGCTCCACCTCTTCCTAAATAATCTGTGGGGCTCCATGTCAGCAAGGTGAGGTTTCCATTTGTGCATGCAGACACTTAAAAGACATGACAGAAGTTTACAGATAAAGAGAAAAATGAAAAGTGCAGACAATGAATGAAAAATCTGAAAGCACCTGGAAAATAAAACCTCTGCAATTTAGTATGAATAAATAACCTCCAGTATAAAAATATGCCCTCACTTCAGCAGATGGCAAGCAGTCCTATCTCTGTAGAGTCCCCCTGTTCCATAATCTGTATCTCAGAGAAAGCAATCCATCCTGGCCTTTGAAACCTGCCATCCAGTACCAACAAGTGTACGGCACTGAGGTGTGTCACAGTACAGCACCCACCTTTGCATTCACTGAGATGCTTTTTATAGATGCCTAATACCTATTCCCCAAAACTCTAATCCATTCCTGCATTGAAAAATGAAGGCCTTTATTTGGCATGTCTAAAACAGATTTTAGGATACTATTTCAGGGTTTAAGGCTTTCACATCTGAAAATTTTGTCAAGACCACTAAGGAACATTATACCTATTTACTGTAAGCCAAGCGTCACTTAGAGGAGAACACAGAAACTCACATATCCGAAACATCCAGATTTAAACAAAACTCGTGCCCCTTATTCGACTTGCACAGCACAAAGCCAAGTGTTTGCTTTGATCTTCAATCTCTTCCACACTTGGCTAGAGCCTGCAGTCTGCAGCAAACTTGGTTTAGGAGCAGAATCCGTTAATTACTCATGCTTAACCTGAGTTAATTTTAAGTAAACATATTATAAACAGTCAATCGAAATGTGTTCAGTCATGCTAATGGAGACAGGGATATGCACCACTTCATTAATACAGACAGTGCCTCTATATGGGCTGCAAATCCAATGCATTTTAAATTAAGGACAAATTCTCCTCTCACCTTTCTACCAGCACTGCTACAAACGCTGCACCAGCAGCTGACAACTACCCCACACTCCTAGGGATGCACAGGAATTGTTGGGAAATTCTCCAGGGAGGGGGGACAGCTCAGGCACCCAACACCAAGCTGCAGAACTTTTCACTTCTGGGTTATGTGTTCAAATCAGAACCAGTTCAGCAGGGACTACTAAAAAAAATTATTTGCTGCAGATCTGGATGAATGATTCCCTGCACAGTAGGTTCACATGCCTCCTTTCTGTCCCTGACAGGTTTGGATCTCATTACTGACATGGACAGGTGCCAGCAGCGTGCACCCTGTGTAGTCACTGTGCAGTCACATCCCATGCCCCACAACCCCTCCAGCCATCTGCCCTGGGCTGCTCCCCTGGTCCCTTTGCACTGGAAGCCAGGAGCACTCAGTGCCTGCTGCAGGCCAGCAGTGTCAGCAGCTGCCACAAGGCTCAGCGGATCAGAAGACACTGCTTAGGAACTGCTCTCTTAAATACTCTGAGAAAGTCACCAATGCCTTGCAGAAGTGAGGACAGCCATTTTCCTGGATTCTCTCAGCAAGCCCAAACATCTCAGCACTCTGTATTTGTGCAGGTGGTACAAAGCTGCGCATGCATGAACACAGCACCGTGCACAAACCCTGCACTTTCAGTACACGCCTATGTATAGCCCCCAGCACGGCAGCTCAGTCCCTTACTGGCCCAGTCCAACCCTGCAAGATGGAAGGACAAGTTCTGCCTTTCCACTCATGCAAGCAGGCCAGTGGCAGTCAGGCAGTATTAGTGAGTCTGGGGAGTATAGGAAAGAGCTACCCAGAAATGTGCTTGTGCCTCACAGAGCAGCCATACTCAGAGCATCCCCTCTACCCAGGACATGGCCCTCCAGCTGTGCAGGCACCAGGGCACAGGACTGAAGAACAGCCTCAACTTACGTGTGTCAACAGTCTCTTGAATGGGGATGAAGCCCACAGGTAAAGTGTCCTTGATGTCAATGAGCTTCATGTCAACCAAGACATTTCCTAAGTGACTCTGAAGAGAGAAAAGAAACAGTTAATCAGGTAACTTCAGTGCTCTCACTGCTTCTAAAAGAGCAATGCAGCACTTCTTTGACAACAATGGCAGAAAGCATTACAAGAAGATGGGTCATGCAGACACAGCCAAAGTTATTACATGCATTAGCTAATTAGTACTGAATAAAGACAGTTCTAGCTCCAAACATAACCATGCTCCAGAAAAGCAGGCCATCTGGAACAAAGAACTTCATTTGAGTCCATATGAATTCTGAACTGATGCCTTGTCCCATTAATCAAGGCTTGCAGAGCTAAAAACACAATTCAGAATGACAACCTCCACAATTGCTTTGAGACCAGATTTTCTTTGCAGTTCTCATTAAAGCCAACACTGCTGCCAGCAATCTACACTCATGTACATAAGCAAAAACCCCAATACTTTAGTTACCATGCAGCCTTTCTAAACATGAATATAGAAAAAAAAATAAGCCATCTTCTGCACAGCTTGGACAGAAGAGCAGCCTCGGGAGGGAAGCCCAGCAGGTGTGAGCAGGCTGACCAATCTTGGGAAATCTGGCCTCCAAAGAGAGGGAGCTCCTCGCCAGCCATCAGGTGTCGGAGCACAGCTCAGCACGGCAGCTGCCCAGCGGTGCCCCAGCCCAGCACCCGCCCCGATGGGCTGCCTCACAGCCCCAGCACAAGGCACGGTGCCTGTGTTGCTCCTCATTCCTCCGTCTGCTGCACAGCTGAGACCCCCACAGCCCTCCTGCTACATTTGCTTTAATTCACTCCTCATAAATATGAGGAATGTATTCCCAAACCATGCTGAGCAGATGATTCATGCCAAAGCCCAACAGACACTGACTGAGGGGACTTATACTGTCTCTGATAGCCAGTAGTTGCTACTATCCTGTAATTATTTCTGACAACCTTGCATTTAAGGTAGCCACAGATAAATTTAACACCAAATAATCACAAATCTTTCTGTTTAGTATCCTCCCTACCTATTCTGGGCTATTATTGCTGCTACTGCAGCTACTCAAGGATGAAATACACAATTACTGTCCGTCGACCCCAGGAAGAACAGCTTTAGAGCTTTATTTTAATGTAGAGGATGGCAGGAAAGTGGACAGAATAAAGGTGAAAAGTTGGGAATTGGCAGGGCCTTGGGTTTTCATTTCAAGATCTGTGATAAACCTCCAAAGTCACAGTTGCTTTTCTGTTGTTGGGAAAGGCTCAAGTACAAAATGATATCACCGTACCCTTGAGAATACAGTCCCTGAGAATATCCAAAACACCAAGAAGAGCAGAATTACCCACTAGATGGAGTGCATTCATTGTAGAATTGAACAGTTCCTCCTGGAAAGGAGGAAGTTATCATGCTACCCTCAGCTGAAAAATTAAGTGAACACAGCAGAAGGCATTGGACTCTCACTGCATATGGTCTCCACCCCTCCACAGGAGATGTGACCATACAACTGGCACTGATCAACAATAAACCCAGTGCTTCACAAGCATACTGGAAGGTTACAGGTATAGGGCAGCGTATGTACAGCACAAGGAAATTTTCAAGAATTGGCACAAAAAAACAAGAAGCAAAGGTAATCCTGGAAGAAAACGTCTATGATGCCCCTGGATTCAGAAACTACCATTTCCTTTGTTACCATTACATGTGATTACAGCTAGATGGTCATCATCATTTGGAGCAGGCAGCTTCCATTTTAAGAGGAGGAAACGCTTGTGTAAGGGAGCTGCTGAAATGCAGACTCACACTTTTTTGCTGCCTTTATTAAAGATTTTGTTAGTGATTTCCTTCCCCAGAGAATACATACAAAACACAAATATCTGGCCATAAGAAGGTTTGCCTTCTTAGTCACCTAAGTTCAGCTAAATATTTGCTTGAAGTATAATTGGCTCCACAACATTAATCACTGTATAGGTAAGAACATACCAGGCACAGATGCAAATCATGCAGATACTCAGCAAACAAACTTACATTTTCTTTTGAAAATGATCTTGTGAAGCACAGGTATCGTGTGACCTTGGATTTAAACAGGCCATCCTTCCAGAGGTCAGCATCCAGGCCATCTGCTGTTTGTGCAACCTGGAAGGAAGAGAGAGAGGGAGAGAGGAGATGTGTAAGCCAAGATAACGTTAATGTGTGTGCAGTACTTCTTCCTCAGACCTTTTCTAATTAACGGTAGCCCAAACTCTCACAGCATCTCATTAGTTTCTTCACAAGGTGCAGTGCAGAGAACTTCCAAGCAGAGGTATGATAAAGTTCTAAAAATGCTGTCTCTGGGGAGTTCATTGATTAAAGATGCTCTGACAAAAGCTATTCTAATGAGGAAACAGCAACTCTGGTGCAGTTTCCAAACAGTAGTTTGGACAAGTCAGCATACTGAGGCATTCATTACACTGTACACACTCTGTGCAAGCTGTGAGGAGGGGTCCATCTTGACAAACCTCTGGAGAGCTATCTGCAAAGTGACAGCTCCAAGGCTGCCCAGGAGCCACGGCCGCTTCTGACAGGATGAAGCTGAAAGAACAGCACTCCTGCAAAAATCGTTGTCTTTTCTTGTGATTTTACACACTATTTCAACCAGATTAAAGCATCACATCAAATGAATCGTGGAGCTGTGACAGCAATTGCATTCAGTACAATCAGTAGCAAACTGGAGGGTGAGGGAAACACCACAGATCCTGCGTGGAAGAGACAAATGCACACAGGAAGACAGGCAGCAGCAGGTGCCATTCACAGTGGCTCAGGGCACAGCACAAAGGGCAGCGGGGCCCAGAGCAGGGCTGTGCAAGCAGCTGGGGGCAGAAAGCCCTGCCCAGAGGGCATGCTTGCCAGGCAGAGGGGACAGCAAACAAGTCATATAATCCCCCAGCGGCCCACTGACAGCTCCCACCAGGAGTCTAACAAGACAGTAAGCACAGCAGGACTGCCCAGTGCCCCTCAGAAGGAACAAATCTCCCCCTCTGCTGTTTCTTAAGCCATGATCACAGTGAAATAAGTGAGACCTTGGCACCTGTGCAGCCTGATACCAAAGCAGCTGGTATCTGTTGCTACCATCTACACCCACATTTTGTAGGGCAGAGGCTCTGTGCGGAGTGCAGGAGTCAAGGTGCATGCTGACCCAGCCCCCCATCACCCAAACAGCAGGAGAGAAACTTGTGTCTGTCTGACACAAAGGCAAAAAAATGCATGGGCTGCTCTTCACATTTCAGCATCTTCTGCTCACAAATCCCTGCTGAGCACATTCCTGGATACAGGACATTGAAATAGCCCCCATTGTGTGCTGTAAGCCACCACAAGCGTGTGCCCTGAGCAGCACAGCCTGACAGTGTCCCACCCTGACTCAGTGATGAAAAAAAGCCCTCAAAAAGCAACAATAAAAGTACAGCAAAGCCACACCACAAACCCTTCTAGGGAAGTACCCTGCAATTCTAACTCCGCAGTTACAACAGACACAATGGCTGAAGCCAGTTTAGCAGCGAATAACAGAGAGAAGCATTTGTCCCACCAGCCCCACAACCCTCCTGCACTGCAGCGATGCCCCACTGCCCCACACAGCCCAACCACCTCCTACGGTACTGCAGGACTGTGAACAGGAAACCAACACAGCAGGGTCTGGGTCTTACTGGCTCCCATGGGCAGGGCAGGCAAAGAGAACCCTTCCCGTTTCTGCTGAAATGCAGCAGTCGCAGGCACCATCTCCAGTAATTAATCCTGAGTTCACATCATCCTGCTGAACCCTCTTCCTAAGCCTCGACATAAGCATGCATTAACTTGTCAGAAAACTCACGGGGAAAGAAAACAGGGTAACATAAATGAGAAAGTTCTTGCATCATCTTCTGGGCACCTGCAGGTGGGGAGGATCCTTGCTGCTTTTGAGTGGAGCTGCACCCAAGCAGTACTGTGCACTAGGGCATGGCCCTGTGGGCTGCACTGAGAGGACGGGACGAGGAAGGGCTGTGGCCCCATGCAGCCCCACCATGTCCTCATGACAGGGTTGAACATGTGGGACAAGAGCTGGTGCCTGGTAGTGGGTGCCCACCATGACGTTACTAAGGGGGCAGAGGCATGGGTCGGCTCAGCCTCTTCATGCCTTCCCACCCCAGAACGCATTGAGTCCCAACAGGAGGGGACACCCACTCACAGCTCTGCAGACACCCAGAGAGGCTGCAGCAAAGCCCAGTCTATTCTGCTTGCAGCCTGTGCCATACTGCAAGGCTCCCCACTCACCCCTCCTGCCCACCTCTGCACTCAGCAGTGCCAGCTGGGGTGGATTTTCAGGAATTTGAGTTCAGACACACACTGTATGTTTTGGAAAAACGTGTTCTTTAGTGCTCCAGCTACTAAAAGATCTGGCCACAAGTGCCAGCAGCTGTTTCCTAAGCAGTCAGAAAGGGAAATGAGCTGCTTGGATGATTAAGAAAACTACTGAAAGAAAAGAACTAAGAGGTGAAAAAAAAAAATCCCAGATGCCATCAGGCCCTGCCACCCCCTCCTGGCTGGGCAGCACCCCAGGGGCCCAGCTGCAGCCCCAGGCACTGCCCTCTGCCAGGCAGAGGGAAGGGAAATAGTGTAGTAATGGCTGTATGTTGTGAAAAGTGCTCAGATGAAAGGAAAACTACGTAAAGCCTACATATAATACATCTGGCTCAGAAAAAAAGAACTGGCTATTATGCCATCACAGAATTCAAACCCACCAACAAAATGACACAATGCTCAATTCATTACTGCTAAGAGGAAAAGCGTTCCCACAGCTCTGAGCCCACTGTTAAATGGAGTGCTACAGGATGCTGCAGCAAGGGGCAGAGAGATGGCATCCCCCAAGGAACTGCAAGACCATCCCAAAGCTACTTGCAGTCACAGCACGCCTGGCTTCCTGCTCTGAGACACTACAGCCTGGGTTTTGGAGGTTGAGGGGAGTGTTGCCCTGAGAGCACCCATCCATGGGCTGGGCACAAAGCTGCACCACTGCATGTACTGCATAGTGGGATGCCAGCTGTGACCATGAGCAGAGCTCTCCTGCTACGTGCACAGAACATGGGCAGAGCTGCTGCAGGCAGCAGACACCTCAGTGCCTACAGCAGGAGCTGTTGGCCCCAGGGTCAGAGGAGAGCTCCTTGTAAACATAAAACGAGACCAAAATCAGAAGCAAGGCAACTCCACCCTGTGCCCCCTAGGAGAGAGTGACCCACATTCTCAAGCCTGATTGCAACACCACTATAATTGGATTAACCTCCAGGAAGAATCTTTTATCTTGTTTAGTTTAAATAGTGTTAGGGCTGCAGCCCCCATTAAACTCCACAAATGCTATCTGGGGCAAGTGAGTTCTCTGCCCAGTCATTTAGGCAGAATGCTGTTCTGTTATCATGTCTCTCTCACTGCCCCATGCTCCTTTATCAGGGCAACCAGCTAATTACAGAGCCTGGCTCACATAAGCAATTGGTGCTCAGAAAAATGCAGTAAATGCAAAAAACCTTCTGGCTCTCAAGGGGCCTTTTGACAATTCCCTCCTCCTTACTGCAGCCCGACCCATTTCCTTTCTTCTCACACAGCAGCACAGGGCATGCTGCAACCCAGGGCTGTGAGGATGTGAGCTACACGAGCTGTGTGACACTGTAACTCAAGATGCAGTGCAGCATAGCTGGAGCAGGACACACAGAAAGATGAGCTACAGGCCAAACCTTCCCTACACTGCTCTGCAAAGTCAGTACTTCATGTTTTGCTGCTTAGGACATTCATCTACAGGCAAATAAAATCACCCTGTTGGTTACACAGCAACTAATCCAGGGAACAAGCATCTGTTAAACAATGACGTCCATCTATCCATTCACATATTCATCTTCAATGGATCCAGCTGCCTCTTCCTGCTGCCCAGCCTCCTGCCAAAGCTTAATTTAGAGGTTTGCATTCTGTCCATCAAAATTGCCATTGCAATTTCAGCTGGTTGTGAAACTCTTTGCTTCCCAATCTGGAGCTTCTCATCATTATTATGCAGTGCTGATATGTGGGATTAAACAGCTGATGCGGGATCCATTTATTTGGAGATGTAATTTGTGCGATACTTAGGAATCCTTCAGGATGGCAGTTACTAGGATTATTAAATTTGCATGCCACAGCAGCCAGCTGTTTCTCAGAGCCCCTCCTCCAGGTAATTATGCTCTGGAGGAGAAGCACAGACAAAGTTGCACAACTGCACCCACAGACCTCCATCCAGGGAAAGCACTGCTGAGTGTTCTGAACTGCAAGGTGGACATACAGACACCAAATTATTTCTTACATGTCCAATGGCAAATCCTTGCTGGAAGAGATACCGCTCCCAGCAGAGTAAAGTTTCGTTAATGCAAAACTGAAGCATTTACAACTGCAGCTGAACTAGCTCTACTTACTACATCATAGCCTGTCGGTGCACGGCTCCGGGATGCAACCACACCAACCCCTGTGATGGGATCCATTGGCACATCAGGCAAGGCATCAGAGAGATCTCGCACTTCAGGCATTGTGGACTGATCCTGAAAGAAAGCAGCAAAGTTAAGGGGATGCTTGGGAGCATGCACTCCATGGAGGAACAGAGCACTGGGAGCCCACATATGTGCCACAGAGCCTGTGCCTGAACAACACTGGCTGCCGAGTCAAATGCAAGATCAGGTAGACACACCTTCTGCGCTTTTGTTTGGTTTTGATAAGACAACACACTTGTGCAATGCCCAACAAGTTTGGAATTTGGGTCAGCAGCCTCTTCTGAGATTAATTTTATCGTTTCCAGGATATTTAGCATGGGCTGGTCTCCATCTAGCAACGATGGGAAAACGCAAGTTCATCCCTTCCCTTCCAAATAAGAACAAATTCCATTCTTGTCTCAGGCTGGCTGAAGCTGCTATGCTATTTTAAGTAGCAAGAAATCCCCATGGCTTCAGCACAAAACTCCCACCCATGACAGGCACTGGGCACGATGAGGGCTCTCGCGAGGCTTCAGCCCCACCACACCCCCCTGAACTGAGCCACAGCCGCATAGCAGCACAGATGTGTCTGTATGCAAAACTGTGCCCGTGGCAGAGTGCCTGAGCGCCAGGGAAACACAGACGAAGCAGCACAAGATGGTCTGATGCAAAGCAGACAGAGGCCTTGAAGGAGTCTGAGCACCCCCCGTGAGCAAGGCAGAACAGCACTGAATACTTCAGGGTAGAGAACTACACAAAAAGGGAGAGGAGCAGGTGAAACCAACCCATCTCGGAGAGATGCTGTTGCTGGAAGCAGGAGGAGAGGAGAGCTGCCCAAATGGAAGAGGAAAGGCGCCCCTGCCCTTCCACATTCTTCTGCAGTGGCAGCTGGGCAGAGACCCCGGCTCAGGCAGAACTCCCCAAGACCCCCCAGCACTGCAGATCCAACAGGAGCACCTGGCACAAGCATTGTTGTAGGTGGGCAGGCAGACAAACTGCTGGGCAGGGCCTCCTCAGAGACCCCAAGCCCAGCATTGAGGCTGCGGAGACAGCAGGTTACTTACTGCTTCTAAAAAGGCAGAGGTGAGTGCTGGTGCCAGCAGGACCAGGGTATACACTTCACAGTACCCAGTATGAACCAACACGGTGCTGCGGGCAACAAAAAAGAGCAAATCTGGGGCCTATGTAAATAACAATGCCACACAAACAACCAAACCAGACTGCCTAAAGCCTACAAAGCAGCGGGCGCAGTAAAAAGACCACCACCAACAGAGTTCTACCCCAACACCTGGGTCAGCACCCAGCACATACACCAACACACACCGTCAGAGCCCACACGAAGCCTCCTGCTGGCTGTGCCACCACCCAGCACAGCACCCTAAAGATGGCACCCAGCTGACCCCAGGCTGTGCGGCACAGAGGGGCAGCTCTCACCCGTGGTGCGCTGAGATGCAGCTGGAGCTGATGCAGAGCAGCAGGAACGAGCCTGTGTGCTCAGTTAATGTTTTTCTGAAGTTAGAAGAGGTCAGAGCGGAGCTCTGGGCTGATGCAGACCATGAGTTACATTTCAACTCCCCCTCGGGCACCTGCAAAGTTTAGTTTCTCTGCTATCACACCTTTGAACTTAAAAATAAAAAACAAACAGTGAGAGCAGATTAAATTAAGGAACAAGATTCTATAAATACATCCATTAGACAGCTTGTTGTTTTAGGGAAGTTCTCTTCAAACACCAGAGCACTGACCTGCCCACAGTGTGGCAGTGCCTGAGGACTCAGCCCATGACCAAGGATGGCCCTGTTCTCCCCAGAGCCCGACCACCCCCCTGCAGGGTGAATTTGGGAACAGCCCAACAATCACAGCATTTTTCACACTGCTGGAAGCACATTCCCTGGAGGCCATTCCCAGCAGCAGGGCACTTCCTGCTCCCAGCCTGGGGAAGCCGGACACAGCCCTGGGCAGGAAGAGGCCCAGCTCAGCCCCACTCGCTCAGTGCAGTACTGGCCCTGGGCACACAGAGATTCCCACTCAGGAATATCAGAAGCTGACCTTCCTGAAAGCAGCAAAACCAGCCCCAGTCCCTCAGCAGCAAATCTTCAACCCTGACACCATGGCTGCACTGGCTGCCCACATCAGGCAGTCTCTACATGGGACAGTCAGCCCAGAGCCCTGCAGTCTGTGCACAAGGATGCTCCACTCCAGCCACAGAACAAAAACTGCAGCACTCAGCAGTGGTGGCTTTCTGCCCAGTCCCACAGCCACAGGCTGGAGGCCACGACCTGCAGGCACAGCACTATGTAATACAGGAAGCCCCCAGCACAGCCCATGCCTGGAGTCAGGCCTCACTGTGCCACAGCCCCTGAGTTGTCCCTCTGCATCCACTTTGTGCTCTCTCTCAACTGTTTCCTTGCTTGTTCATCTCTGATGATCTCAAGAACACTTTCCTGCTGGTTTCACAGTCTACTTGGAGTGGTGTTCTAGTTCTAACCCTCCTGCCACGGGCAGGGTTGCCAACTACCACATCAGACTGTACAGGGTCCCATCCACCTTGGCCTCGAGCGCCCCCAGAGTTGGGGCATCTATTACCTTTCTGAGCAACCTGCTCCAGAGCCTCACTGAGTAAAAACATTTCTTCCTAACACCAAACCTAAACCTTCCTTATTTTAGTTCAAGGCCAATTCCCCCTGTCCTATCACAATGTGTGCCCCGGTGGCGCAGCGGTTAAGGATGCCGCCTTGCAACACTGGGGCCCGGAGTTTGAATCCCCCCTGTGGCACAAGTGGTAGAAGTGCCGCTCTACTACACAGGAGGCTCGAATCCCGGGGGCTGGACTCGATGATCTCTAAGGTCCCTTCCAACCCGCACGAGACTATGATGATACAATCAGACTGTGTAAAAAGTTGGTCCTCCTCCTGCTTGCAAGCTCCCTTCAATGAAGAGAGACAACAATGAGGCCCCCCTGGAACCTTCTCTTCTCAAAGCTAAACAAGCTCAGTTCCCTCAACCCATCTTCATAGGAGAGGTGCTCCAGCCCTTCTATCATCTCTGTGGCCCTCCACTGGACTAACAGCTTTGCATCCCTCCGGTATGGAGGGTCACAGGCCCAACTTGTCCGCACAGGTGGGTCCTGCTCCATCACTCTGATCACATGGTGATCAAAACTGCAGCATGGTGAGCAAAACTGAGATCTTGGCTTACTGTGCAGCAGTTCTAACCAGGGACACCCATTTGTGAGGTATCCTATTGCAAACCAAAATAGATTTCCACACACAGATGACCTTCCCCAGGGTGTCAGTGACACTCGGGTCATTTATTTCCAACTCTGTACCTGGGGGCTGCAAGGCCTGAAGCCTGGGACTCACTTAGAAGAGCAGATGACACGAACCAGAATGTTTTGTATTCATCTTCAGACCTTCACGAACTCAAACTGAGGTTTTATCCCAGAACATTGCATGGGTTAGGCGACCTTGGACAGGAACAACAATGAACCACAAAGCTGGGCACAGCAATGCCAGTGAAACGCAGGATGGAGGCACACGGCTGTTGGCCCATGCAGCAAACGCCTCCTAGGACCCTACATATCACAACCCAGCTGTGACTGTGCTGGCTCTGAGGACACATGGGAGGGGGTGAAGCTCAAGAGCGTCCCTGAGACCCTTCATGGACACCACAGAGAGATGCCGAGTGCTGGGAATGAGGGACAGGAGCAAACAGAGCACGGGCAGCTCAGCATCCCGTCCTGGCCGGGACAGCAAAGAGACACCACGTGCTGATCACTGCCAGCTGCGCAGAAACCTCTGCGAACAGGTGAAAAAAACAATAACAATCAAGCCAATTCATGCTTGCAGCAAATGACCACAATAAATACAGTTCTGTTGCAGCTCTCTCTAACCAGACGAAAACAAAATTCGCAGCGATCTCCCCAGCACACCGGGGCCGGAGGACGGCGTCCCACTGCGCCCGCAGCCCCGTGCAGCAGCAGCCCATAGCCGGGGCCGAGCTTCGGTGCAGGCCGCGCCGGACGACGAGCAGCACGGAGGGATCCTGCGGACACGGCTCCGCGCGGGGGGCGCCGCGGCTGCAGGACGGCCCCGGACCGCGCCTCCCCGAAGGCCGCGGATGGCTCCGCTCCCCCACGCCCCGGCCCGGCCCCGCGCGGAGCCGCGAGCGCTCGCAGGCCCGGCCTCCTCTGCCTGCTTTGCCTTCCCTCCCTCCCCGAGCGCGGCGGAGAGGAGCCGGCCGAGGGCGGCGGCGGAGCCGAGGACACTTAACTGTTGCCCGCACGGCGGGCGGCGGCTCGCGGCTCCCTCGGCGCAGGCAGAAGCAGCTCCTCATCGCCCAGCGGGGCGGGGGCGGCGCGGCGGGAGGAGCGGCGGCGGCGGGGGAGCGGCCTAGCGCGGGAGGCGGCGGGCAGGGCCTCACCGGCGGCCCGGGCCGGCCCCCGGGAGCGGCTCCTCCGCACCGCGCGGCTCCGGCGCGCCCCGATCCGCGCCCCGGCCCCGCTCCCTGGGGGCCGCCCGCACTCACTCTCACTCACCGCGGCCGTGCGGCGCCGTGCCCCCCGTGCCCGCCCGGAGCCGGACCGGCGCACCGCCGAAACGAGACCGCCCCACCCACAGGAAACCCCCGGGCACGGGGGTCCGCTGCGGCACGGCCGCACCTGGAGGTTGTGCCCCTCGGTCCGGGAAGCCGGGAGTCCCGCCGTGCCGGAAAATAAACTTTCTGAAGAGAGCGACGCGTCTGTTGAGTCCCGCGTGGGAAGGGCTCTCACAGGGGTCGGGGTCACTCACGTCTTCACCTCGCCACGAGATCCAGCCTCAGGGCTCCCGCATGCGGCTGCTGCCGGGAGGAGAGGGGCCGAGGTGTGCGGTGCCCTCGTGCATCGCCCCGGAGCTGCGCTGGGCCGATGGCAGCAGGCGGTGCTGCGGCAGTTCTGCTCCCGGGTCACACGGGTCTTGACCGACCCGACCTCAGCCATTGCCCGGCACTCGCCGCAGCCTGCGACCAAACGGGGCACACAGCCCTGCAGCACGGAGGCGTCCTGACCTGCTGCAGAGCTCCGTTAGGTTCAGTGCTATCATACTCCAGCGACGGCACTGAGAACACAATGAGGGAGCAGCTGATGAAAAGCACGGCACAGCTTGCAGCAGCAGCCATAGGGCAATGCAGCAGCTGTCCTGCACCCAGCTGTGGGCACCATGCTTACAGGGGGTAATAACCCATAGAGCGGGATGTTGGTGTAGGGCCATGCACTTAAGGCATCAACAGCCTTAAGTGCAGCACTAAAAGAAAACAGTGATGAAAGAAATCAACATAGGTGAGAAGCAAAGTGCAGTATGGAGGAAAGCATTAACCTGGAGGAGCATCAAAGAGGAGGGCAGCGACCAGTTCATGTCCTCAGTCTGGTCTGTGAGTGGTGGGTATGAAATGCCATAAGAAAAGTTCTGCAGGGGCATAGTGAGAACTTGTATGACAAAGCAGGCAGCAATGCCCAGGGCTGTGCTCTGTGCACCCCAAAACACAGCACTCCTGTTCCAGCACGGCTGGGCCCCACAGCCTTCCCTCAAGTGCAGCTGAGCACTGCTCTGTACAGTCCTGGTGGTGGTAGTGGCTTCTGGGTTCAAATATTAAAATAAAATAGAGAGGAATAAGGAATACATCTTATTTGAGGGGAAAGATTTTTATTTTTTTGATTCAGAAAATAATTTAGAGAGAAGAAAAGATGATGCCTGGTGGAAATGAGAAATATATGTCCCATACATAATATATGCCCCAGATGTCCCATTACAAATACAACAAGATTTCCTGAACTGGAGAAGTTGTTACCCATTACAGTGCACTAATGACCCTCCACGGAGACACCGATACTGAGAGAGTCTTTAGTGTAATAATATTAAAAATCCTACAGTTTCAATAAGATCCTCCCTGCTACCGCGGCAGTGCAAAATGAATCAGTTCCAAAGGAAGACTCTAATTGCTGCTTAGCATCCACAAAACATTCAACCATACACTGCAAACGTACACCCCGTGTGTCTGTGGCATGAGCTGCAGTGACACATTGCTCCCAGCACAGCTCAACTCAGCTGCTGCTGCTGCTTTCCCCTTGGAGGAGCTGCCCGGTGCCGGCACTGCCCAGGGCACACGGAGCTGCTGAATGCAGGGCTGAGATGGGCCCAGTGCTGCTCCTCCACAGAGCATGAGCACAGGCTTTGAATCAGCACATACTCATTCCCATAGCATTAAGTACGTGACTAACCATACTGCAGATGGTTCACCTACTAGATAAAGTTCCTCAAAAGCGTAACTATTTGCAAGTACAATGTCATCCCCTGAATACTTTGCATCTACTTCTTTTCTAAAGTAGATTTGTTTTTTATTCAGACCATGCCTTTTCTCACAAGTCCTCCTGCCACAGACATCACACTGGGCTCTGGCTGCCACATATCTCCCCCCTCCTCAGGGCAGCACAAGGCACTGCACTGCACTGTCCCAGCAGATCAGCAGCTAAATGCCATTTCTTAAAAGCACAGCAGAAGTCTGAGCTACAGCAAAGCAGCACTCAGGACAGGCTCTCATTACTGCGGGCTCTGGGGCACCACCTGCTGCCTCCCGGGATGTGTGTGGGTTGCTCTTCAATGAGGAAATCCCAGAGCACTTCAGGTAGTGACAAGATCCTGAGCAGCGGTGATGATATTTTGGGAGTCAAACCTCCAGACCACCCACCGGGTCCCACAGCACTTTTTGCATTTCATTTTACTACAAGTTTGATCTTCCTGTGAGAGCCTGGGCAGAGCACAACGTAGCAGTGCTCAGCCCACTATTTATATGTTATGGATAATAATATTTAAGTGGCCCCGCTATAACCCTGTAACTGGCTTTGCTTGACAGAATGAGCTCTGCTCAGCACACACTAACAGCTGTCTGTAAAACACATTTACGGATTGCCCGTGAATTTCCCAACAGCACAAGTGTGGTGCTGCTGCACCACTATGACAGGGACCAGAGCCATCCCCCTGCTGGGTGGATTGGGCTGGTGGTGTCTTACCTTAAACATGTGGCACCTCCTGCGTGCTGCTGAGTGGGAAGACAGCTCTCTAGGGTCCCAAGGTGAGGGTGCTGATAGGTGGGAAAGGCAAAGGAATGTGCCATGTCCTCCAGCTGAAAACTGCCTACAGCCCTGAGTAACATTAACCTTCACAGAACAGTACAGCCTGAACAGAACAAAGCAAGGGCAGAGCACAAGGACAGAGGTGGTAATGCTGCACTGAACTGCCCGCACACCAGGGTTCCTTAGGCTGGGTCATGGTGGAGGTGGCCAGCCCTGCTCAGTGCCAGACCCAGCAGCACCAAAGGGCCAGTCCCTGCCAGCCTGGCCACAGCTCCTCAGCCTCACTCTGAGTGCTGCCAGGTCCCTGCAGCACAGCACTGAGCAGCTCAAAGTCAACCAGTACATTTGTGTTAGTTTTGCAACTCCCAAGGTAAAGCTGCAGCTCATGCAGGAGCCTAACACAAAAGGAAACGCTGCATTTAGTGTTATCAGTTCCTCACTTAGCCCCAGGTCAGCAAAGCACTAAAACGTATGTACCATTTTAAGTGCATGCTTAAACAGTTCACTGAACTAAAGGAAAGGCTGTGAGGTCAGTTACTCCATGCAGCCCTGCAGGGACAGCAGTTCTGCTCATCGCTGTGGCACAGCTCAACCACAGGCAGACACAGCGCTGCAAAGAGCCTGGGGTGCTGGACCAGGGCTGGGGCAGTGCCTGTGCCTAAGGCCAGGCTCAGAGCTGCGCAGCTGGTCTATGTATTGTAGTTTCAATGGAAAAAAATAGGAGGCATTGCTTTCAGAACAACCTACATATTGTACCCTAGTTCAGTTATGGCATAAGGAACACCAGCGTACAGCAGTGATACTGATGACAGCTGGGATTCACAGAGCACTAAGAGACGGCCACAGCCACGCTGTGCTCACACTGAAGAACAGGTGGAGGCTTTCCTCATGGGAAGGGGTAGCCCAGGCCTCTCATCAGCCCCTCCTGCCAGGGAAGCCAAACTCAAAGAAGCATGGGATGGAAGGGAGAAGCTTGCCCAAGGTGCTGCCACTTCAGCAGCTCTGCACTGGAGTGGGGTCATCCATGCCCCACCAGGAGCAGCCCTGTCTGTTCTGCAAAACAGTCTGGAGCTGAACTGCAGCTGCCCTTCTACCCAAACAGAGGGCAGAAAAAGCACATAGCTTAATTACCCAGGGCTGCACGTCCCCAGGATCTCAGATTATGAGTAATAGCTACAGTAAGACGGAGACTTTTGCTTGAACGATTTTGAGTGATGAACACATTTGGGGAAATAACGTTTTCTTTGCAAACCCTGTGGTGGAGTGTTGTTGCTCACCTCACTTTCCTGCTGGCAGTGGGTACCACGGGGCTTCCTGTGCAGCACACACTCCCTGCCCTCCAGCTGCTGCCAGGCACTGCTGTGCACTGCCCAGGGCCCACCCATACAGGTAAGGGGCCATGCACACACTGTGCTGCTGTGAGCCATCCCTGGGAAGGTGTGCAGGGAAAGCCACAGTCGATGGTGGTTACAGATGCAGCACTGCTGCCCCAGCAACACGCTGCCAGGCAGAGGCACTCAGGTGACCTGGTGTTTGCACAGAGGAATGCTGTCAATGATTCATGCAGTGACCATTTGACAGCACTGGCATTGCTCACAGTCCAGCTGGCTCTGTGAGGCATTCCCTAGGTGCAGCCCCCTCTTCAATTCCACCTTGCAAGGCCTCAAAATCTACAGCTGAGAGTTTCAGATTCACTAGAGCAGAACATCAGCATCCTTCCTTCTTCCTAAACCCAGCGAAATAATGCACACACGTTGCAGGCAGTGCTGCAGCCAGAGGATTACTGCCCCCTGGTGCAGCCCCGAGCTGCCACCAGCCTCACTCCTTTGTGTGCAAAAGGTGGTGTGCCACCAAGGGCCATCCCTCCTGTTCAAGGCAGGCTGGCTTCCCCATCACGGATCCCAGGCCAGCTGGCAGCATTAGGCTGCTGCCCAGCTCCTTGGCTGCTGCAGCTTGTGCCACTTAGCACCCCAGCATGCTGCTCGGCTGCCTGACAGCATTCAGGGCAGAGCAATGCCAGCAGCAGCCATAACTAGGCAGTGACAGCATCATCGGGAGGGCAGGAAGAGCTTCTCACTGAGCCACCAGCAGGAGCAGTGGAGGCCCTCACACCCCACTTAGAAGCCACTGCGTACAGAGCCACTCCCCAGGGCACACAGTGCCAGGCACCAACAACACCATAGAGCCTGGATTTAGGGGAAGCACTGCTCCTCATCCCCTTCCTGACTCAAGGAGGCTTATGCAAAGCATTGCGTTTATAGGCAAAGTGCAGCATTTTTGCAATGTAAATGTTTTAAAAGTGGCATTTCGTAAAAAGAAAGAAAAGTCTCAGCTGTGTTTAACAGAAATGCCCATTCCCAACATTTCTTATTTTTCTTCAAAGGCTTGTTCGGAGGATGCTGTTCTCTGGCTCCTTAGTATAACAGCTCAGGATGAGACAGAACCAAGCCACCAGCCTGCAGGGCAAAGGCCAGGAGCCCACAGCAGAGCTCAACAGGAACAGAGGGGGGCCAGAGCTGTACTTACATGTGCTCTGTGGGCGTTGTGTGGGGCAGGTGGGGCTGCCCAGGGCTGACAGCAGCAGGTGCTGTGGGTGGTGCCCAGGGCACCTAGCAGAGGGGCTAAGAAGGGCTTCTCCTTACCCTGCCCTGTTCTTGTTTTCCTTTGATAAGTGACAGTAAAACAGTGCCCATGTTACAGTGACATTAGTGGAATGGCCACCACGGGGCTGCCTCCTGCTCTGTGCTTTTCAGACAGAGGCCAGCAGCCAGAGATCAAAACCTGTTTTTATGTTGCTTCAGAATGGTGTCAGCTCAATGAGCCAACAAACCCCGCAGTGCCGGAGCGTGTCCTGCGAGCGCTGCTCAGCACTCAGAGCAGTGAGTTATTGACAGGATGCTGCTGGTAGACCTGCGGCTCTCCTGACCCAGATATGTGTCATCACCAAACCTGGAGGACAGAAGGCTCCAAAATGTCACATTCGCTGAAATATTCGTGTTGTAAATACAGATGTTAAGAAATTTCCAGCGAGGCTGCAGTCTGCTCTTACGTCAGCTGCAGCACCAAGGGAGAAGGAGTCAGAGCTGTGTTGTTAAATCCAGGTGCGATTGCAAGGACAGGCACTGTATGGCACTGCATGGGAGTTATGGGATGTAGCACCATGCTACTCTGCTGCTTCTTGAAGTAAACCATGGTGTTCCAATTGAGCACGACCTTGCTTCCTCCACCAGCCTGCTGGGAGCATCTTGGGAGCTGCAGCAGTATTTGCACAACTGAAACTCCAGGACATGTGCAGGCATCAATCCTGGGCACCAAGCCGTGCCCATGGGCACACGGAGACCGAGTGAGGGTGCGTGGTGCACACAGAGCTGAGCAGAGTCCTTGTGCCAGGCACTGCCTGCCCCAGGGGTTGCGCTCAGCTCTGAGGGGGTGCAGCTCCTGGTGTCCCTGCCCACTGCCCACATTCTGCCTGGCATGGATCAGGCACACAGCACCTGCAGGGGACAGGAGCTGAGTGTGCCCTGTGCAGCCCAGCGGTGCCAGGCTTGGGGCCACCCACCGTCAGGCTGTGGGGATGGGCTCAGTGCTGTGGCCAGGAGAACCCCTCCTCAAGCGTGGCACGGAGCACAGTGCTCCAGCTGCCTGAGCTGCACTGCCCTTGTGCAGTTGTCTGCCAGTTGTGTGTGCTGATTGCTATGAATGCCACCATCTGGTGTGCCACGTGGACATCATAATCTTTTCTTAATTACATTAGCAGTGCAATCAGTTACTGCATTACAAGGCCGGCGATGAGCTTTTAAATCTTGGTGGAAATCATAAATAATTGCACTAAGTACCAGGCGCCAGATGTGAGTGCCAACTTCAGTTGCTCTAGATAAATAGTAACCTTACAACAGTGTTAGATAGCGGTCCGGTCACTGCTTCTCATGGCTTAGCAGTGGCTGCTAAGCACTGCTTTTCCAGGTGGGTCCTATCCCTGGTTGAAGATTTAAAAGAACACAAAAAGATTTTTCAAAATGCTCAAAATAACAGCAACATGGAGGAAAAACACACTGGCCCCCACCTTGTAGCTGGGGCTGCAGGAGCCATGGTGTGCACCAACAGGGTTGGTTGCATTTCAGGAACATCTTCTGCTGGAAAATGGGGCATCTGAATCATTGACAAACTTATGTCTGCTTCCTTTGGAGTCAGGAAATTCACTGAAGTGGTCCTGTGCATAGGAAACATCACAGCTGAAGGAACTGCCTTCTTCACTCAAGCAGAGAATCACACCTCCACTGCTGTGCTGAGCCATGCCATGCTGAGCTGAGCTGAGCTGTGATGTGCCATGTGTGCCACACTGAGCTGAGCTGTGATGTGCCATGTGTGCCACACTGAGCTGAGCTGAGCTGTGATGTGCCATGTGTGCCACACTGAGCTGAGCTGTGATGTGCATGTGTGCCATACTGAGCTGAGCTGTGATGTGCATGTGTGCCATACTGAGCTGAGCTGAGCTGTGATGTGCCATGTGTGCCACACTGAGCTGAGCTGAGCTGTGATGTGCCATGTGTGCCACACTGAGCTGAGCTGAGCTGTGATGTGCCATGTGTGCCACACTGAGCTGAGCTGTACTGTGATGTGCCATGTGTGCCACACTGAGCTGAGCCATACTGAGCTGTGCTGAACTGAGTTGTGCCATGCCAAGCTGTGCTGTGCAATTCTAAGCTGTGCCATGCTGTGCCATACCTGCAGTGGCAGTGGCTGTCCTGCTGCTGGGGAAGCACACTGTGGGAGCTGTCATGGGCTCTCTGCAACCCCCCAGCATCAGCCCAGTCACTACACCGTGCTGAGGAGCTGGACTGGGCATGCAGCAGTGGGAGCAGTGTTGGAGCCTGGCAGGTGGGGGCCCAGTGCCTGTGGCACATCCACTGTGTCCTGGAGGAGAATGGGAGCAACACTCTCGCACTGCTTAAATAAGCAAAGTTTTTGTGCAAAGCAGAGGTTAATGTACTTTATTGTTCAATGTCATGTTTATAGTGGATTGTTGGAGGAAAAAAATGTGATTAATTGCCCAGAAACCCACGGATCTACAATTATTTGGTTGTTGTGAACAAATAAAGGGCTACAGTATTCATCATATTCAAATGAGGCAGTAAAATAAATGATGGCATGCCGCTTATGAACAAAACCTCGCCGTGTTCCCGTACAATCTGAAAATGTACTCGAAAAATTGTAAATGAGATACAGCCATTGTCGAGGGCTCACTGGTGATTTGTCTTTGTGTAATGTTTTGCAATGCTGACCCATCACTTGCCTGTTTTAATTTATGTCACAATATGCACCTTCATTATGCACTTTATGAAAACGAAGTGCCAATTTGTAATAAAGACTTGTTTTCAATGAAATCTCCTCTTTTTGGTAGGTGTTCTGCTTTTCATTAGCACCCATTTCACCAGGCCTAGTTAAAGAGCACAGGTACAGACTAAATATGTCCGATCATTCATCATAATTTTGCTTTCCACTTTGTCACAGCTTGGGTATTTAAGGAAGATAGATGATACAAGATGCTGTCTCCTTTTCAGACTCTTTATGCTCTGGTAAGTGTGTCCGATGCAGAATTATTTTGCCACTTTATTATTTTCCAGTGAGTGTTTGTCAGGGGCTGCTCTGCCTGGCGCTGTGCGCGGCCTCATGCTGTCACTCACGTCTCGCTGCCGCAGCGGGCGCAGGGTGAAGCAGCAGTGCATAACAGAGCACAGCGGGGCTCTTGCCCACAGCCGATCCTGCATCCACTTGGCCCTCCTGCACTCTGCCTGTGCTCCTTGTCCCATCCCATGCTCTGAACCTGGCTGCCAGCACTGCTGGGACTGTTCTCTGCCTCCTGCTCTGCTTTGCCATGTGCTGAAGGCCCTGGAGGAGGCTGGGCTGGGGGTGGCAGAGCCGCTGGGTGCTGCTGAGGGTGTCATGGACACAGCTGGGTGGGGGCTGCCCTGCAGTGCGCAGTGACAGCAGCACCAGAGAGTGCTCTGTGGTTCTGTAACCACTCATGCCTTTACTCCAGGTTGGTCGCATCTCACCCACAAGTTTGACTTCTGTGTCCCTTTCAGCTGCTGGCACCTTGGTTTGTGCCCCAAGGGCAGCCTACTTCATGGCTTAACAAAGACAAGTAAAGGATGAGGAGGCACAAGGTGGGCACAAGGCCTTGTGGGCAGGAGCGTGCAGTGTCTGCTTTGTGCTGTGCATCCTCAAGGCAATGACGCAAACTCTGCAGTGTCCCTTCCCAGAAGCATCAGATGCTGAGTGTCAGAGCACAGAGATGGGGGTTCAAGCTGCCATGGGCTGCCCCTGGAATGCAGGGCTGCAGGTGCCTGGCCCCGTGGTGTTCAGCACAGCCCTTGCCAGCCCACAAGCATCCATCCAGAGCTGGGAGTGCTAATGAGCTAACAAATGTCTCACAGTTTTTGATAATGAGAGCTGTGCCGCAGCCAAGGCTCCTGCTGCCCGCACCTCTCCAGCTCTGGCTCTCTGCACAGCTCTGCCCGAGCGCTGTGTTGAGAGCTGTCAGGCACTGAGAGCTCCTCACCATCAACCTGGGCAGAGCTCCTGGACCTGCTGCTAGTAGCAGGCAGTGCAGGGCGGCAGCTGTGAGCTTAGGGCTGTCTCCAGCCGGCACCAACTTGGGTGAACACAGGCTGGGGCATGGGTCTCCAAGCTCCCTCAACAGTGCCAGTGCCCATTGTGTTTCTGGGACGTGCTGCTGCTGTTGGGATGCAGTGCTGGTGGCAATAAGACTCTGTGCTTCTAACCTGCCCAGAGCCATGTTCCTCCATTCAGCACTTCCCAGCTCCTTCCTTGGCACACATGCACCAGCTTGGCAGGACCTGTGCTGCAGCACCAGGCATCACAGCCATCCCTGCTCCCTTTGCATTTTGGGTGCCCCAGCCTCCCTCAAACAGACAGGCTCTCTCTGATCTGCGGCAGCAACAGGGAAGAGAACCGGGGAGACCCTACAACTCTTATAGGTCCTATGGCTCCTACAGCTCCTATAGCTCCTGTAGCTGACTTCCTGAGTGATGCACAGACCATATGAACACGTTAATTGAATTTCTAAAAGTGTAGGAGGAAAAAAATTACCATCAGTGCAGCTTCTAGTTCTGCTCTATAAGTATCATGTAATTTAGATTAACAGATATTTTGCAGATGCCACCGTACTTGACAAGATATAATTATTTTTAACAAGAAAAAGTTGTTTTTTTCCAACCACTCTTTGAATGCAGGGCCACTCCCAGCAGCGATCTCACAGCACTGCACAGCAGGAGCAGCACTGCCGTGGAGCTGGGAGGCTCTGGCTCCATTTGCATGTGGTATTTGTGCTAATAATGGTGGTCATGAAGACGTCCTTGAAAAGACGGTGCAATTCATTCCAGGGGTAAATCTCAAAGTGTTTCGAAGAGCTGCTTTTCTCTTCTTTCTCAGTCTGCCACAGATGGGAGTTACAGAACAGCCACAGTGAAACACTGGCAGCAGCCCAAGTGATGGCTGGAAGAGAGCCTTCAGATTCCCTGGAAGAAATGACCCATTAATTAATCTCAATTGAAGGGGGAAAAAGAAAAGAAAAAAAGGAAAGAGAGGAAAGAGAAAAGAGGAGACAAAAGGAGAAAGACAAAAATGTAAGAAAGAAGAAAGAATAGGGGGAAGGGAGGGAGGAAGGGAGATGCCCCTGCAGCCCCCAGCAGGGGGGCTTTCCTTCCCCTGTGCAGCCGCACAGTCTTGGCTGCAGGGTCAGCCTCACGGGTCTCTGCCCTGAGTCCCCACATGGAGTTCCTGCAGGGCAAGGCGGCTGTGGGCAGTGGAGAGCAGTTGGCACCATGCAGAGCAGGTCTGGCAGTGCTGCTGAGTGCAACTTGTGCCTTATTTTCCATCATGAAGCACATTTTCACAGAGTTGGAAATTCCCGTGGGATGTCAGTTTTGATGACACGTTTGATGGGAGAAAGATTAAACAATTTCTTTTTCCTTTTTATATTTGGTTTGAAAATTTTGATTTGATAGGGTAGAATATTAAAAATATTCTCTTTTCTTGCTTCAATTACTTTTGCTTAAAATTGCATATAATATTAAATATTTATATAGCATTATAATATGTAGCATATTGTGTCTGATAATACATTTTCCTACATAACGAAACAATTTGATGTCATAAGAAGACAGCTCAGATGCCTCTAAATTAAGTTTACGATTCTTTTCTTCCTGTTCTACGATGACTATTTGTAAAATTCCAGAGGAAGGTGTATCTCCGATGGCCAGAACACCCCTCAGACCAGAAGTGCTGTCCTCCATCCTCTGCAGCCCCCAGTTTCCCACTGGTCCAGGTGCTGACACAGCCCTGAGCTCCCCGGCCCCCTCCGTCCCCCCCGGCCCCACCTGCCCACACCCACAGAGCAGTACCATGCAGTGATCTCAGCCCACTGCTTATTAATTATTGTTCATGATGTGAGACGCGCGGTATTGATTTAAACCCACGGGGCAGCGATGGGAAGAGAGGGCGTGATTTATAGGAACACTGATGTCTGATAGCCATAAATAATTGGGGCAGGTGCAAAAAAGGGTCCACAGGCCACTGCCCTCCGACGCCGGCTGGCTGCGCTTGTCCCACTAATAGATTGGTTAATAAAGGGAGAGAGGGAGCAGGATGCCGGGGTTACAGAAACAAACGGCGTCTTTCTGTTTGGTAGATGGCAGAGGAGCAGGAAGGCAGGAGTCAGCTGGGAGCTCCAGCATCGCCGTGCCTTGCCGTCTGAGCTCCTTAACGGTATGCTCATGAAAAGTTCTTACTGCCAAACGCCGTTTGCTTTTGTCTTCAGAACTGTCTGTATTAATAATGAGCAACTACGCTTGGAAGTTATTTACATAAAGCATTGTTCTCATGTCAGCGCGGTGACAGCCATGAGCAGGGCAGAGAGTGGAGCTGGAGCGGGCAGTGCTGCGATGGTGATGGAGAGCACAGCCCCAGAAGCTCCGAGTGCAGCCCCACAGTGCTGCAGCCATCAGCAGGCCCTGCAGGAGGGATGCCAGGCGCCGGGGCTGCAGGAGGCTGAGAACTGAGGCTGCAGGAGGGCAGGTACTGTGCCTGTGGTCCTGTGGCAGCACCAGGGCAGGTGGTGGCTCTGGTGGCTGTGCCCTCTTCACACTGTATGCAGAGATTTATGGATGTGGAACTGCTCGTGAGTGTGGGATTTGGCTTCTGTACTCCAGGGTTCTGGGCTGGGAAGCAACTGGTGATTTTTTACCACAAAATGATAGGGGCCCATCCACATGCAAACCACTGATGTGCTGGCAGCCTCTGCAGAGCTCATGTTTCCTGTGGTAGTATTATGGATTATTGTCAGTGTTGTTGCTTATATTACCATAAAATCTGCAATCCCTGTGGGAAATAGGAGACTCCTTGTACAGGTAGTAAACTGGTAAAGGAGAAAGCCAGACGTCCCCATGCAGAGAGTAACTGCAGCTAGGCTGCATAAGAGCTGCGTCCCGATGGCAGCAGGTGACATCACTTTGCAGTCTCCCAGGAAACAAACATTTTGTAAAAAGTCTGATTTCGAGTGAAAAGGAGTGGCTTCCTTCAGGAAAATCTGAGTGTTTATTTCCAACTTCTCATTTTGCTCACATTTCTGGTACAAAATTGAAATGAAACATCAGTCTGGAGAAGAAAATTGAAATGTTCTGCTCTGAAAAGGTTGAAGCTGAATGCTTTGACCTTATCAGGGAAACTTCCCCCTACACCCCCAATTTTTCTTTCGAAACAAATTTTTGTCAGAGGCGGCACAGTGCGCTCCTGTGGAACATCTTCCTGCTGACAACTGGCATTTTCCAGCAGCACAGCGCTGGGCTGGGCGCTCAGCAGATCTGCAGGGCTCTGTGGTGGCAGCTCTGTGCTGCCTGCGCTCTGCCCAGCGGTGGTGAGGGATTTGTTTGCAACAAATGTTGACACAGTGTGTTTAATGCAGGTCTGACTGCAGAGCCATGCCCACCCCTCTGGGTTCCCCCATGCTTCACCCTGAGCAAACCCACAGTTCTGCTGATACAGCTGTGTCCTGCTGCCAGGAACTCCCTGGGTCTGCGGTTGTGAGTCCACGCAATACACAGTGCCCGGCATGTTGGTGGGTACGACTCTTCCCCAGCATGGCAGTGATGCATAGAACATAAGTGGGAGCAAACCCAGCTCTGTGTTGGGGTGAGGGCACGCAGTGGGGAGAGGGCACATGGCAGCCTTCAGTCCTACCACACTCTGTTGGCTTTCCTGGCACTGCTGTCCCCATCAGCGCTGCTGCTCTGCTCCACTCCAGCAGCTACAATGAGCACAAAGGCCGCAAGGAATGGCCCCAATGCAGGGAAGAGTTTCTGTGGCAAGAAATCAAATAAAGCACTCATGGTGATGAAGTGAAAAATAAAACATGCTTCCAGAAAATGTCCCTTTCTTCTCGGTGCCAGGAGGGGCTGATGGGGGGGGAGGTGGGGGGGATGGAGACAACGGTGCCAAAGGTCTCAATCATTGTGGCACTTAATTATTCCGTCTCTCGGAAGGCATCTCCAGGCAATTAGAATAATCATTCATGCCTGTGCCGTAGCAGGGACTCCTGCGTTCTTCCTGGGAAGCATCAGAGCTGGGTTGTAATATTTTTTTAACTTTAGTGGTGACCCAAACTAACGGAAAAATAAAAGTTTTTGAAATATTAGTTTAATAAGACATGAGAATAATATTAAGGATATGAGCCTCCCTTATTTATTATTTATATGTATGGTGTGATTTAGAGATGCACTTGAACAAAACAAGTCGCTACCAAAGAGTGGATCTATCTCTCTCTATATATATTAAAAAACCCCACAATATTCGTCTGGAGATTCTGTCCACATATTCGGAGATCATGATTTAACATACACAGTTTATCAAGGCTGGTGCGCAGCATGGAGAGACGGGGCTTTATGTGGGGGTATAAATAATCAATGCACACAGCAACTTTAAATTACTGCTAATGTGTTTTACTTATGTTCCCACTAGAACGATATGTGAAATAACAGGGAGTTGCTAGGCACAATGCTTGACAAATAATATCCACGACTTTCCATTTTTATTATTTTTATTCATTTCTTATTAAGCTAAGCGGCACAGTTGGGTTGTCCCGTGTGGGGTGGGGGCTGCGTGGGGCTGAGCAGTGCAACTCTGCTCCCCACAGCTGTGTGCAGCCAGATGGCAGTGGCCCTGCATGGAGGAGGGCTGTGGCCATGGCTGGTGCTGAGCTCTGGTGATGGATACACAAGGAGCTGCACGGAGGCTGCTGCCCTGGGGGCATTGCAGTTCTGCACCAACCCCCGCAGCTCTGCTGCTTTCCATGAAGTCTATTTAGCAAACATTCATTATTTCTTGTGGACATGTCCTTGTGTGTTTGGTAGTATGTCACCATGAAAACCCATAGCTTTGTACTGCAATGTGTAGAAGAAAGTGCTTTAAAAAGAGGCTTACTCCTCCAGTAAGAAAACGGCAAATGGGTTTCCTCAGCACTGCTGAGGTCACTGCTGCTCCTGGGTGGGGATGTGTGTCCAGTGGCATTGCCACGGCCTACTGCAGTGATGCCAGCTCCTGTGAATGCAGATGAGCAGCAAGGAGCAGCCTTCACACCACGTGCTTGCCCAGAAAACACACACCAGTGATTACAGAGAGAATAGAGCCCACTATTAATGTTCATTGAAAAAGTCGCACTGACCTCAGAATACATGTGGACTCATAAACACGAGACCTAAATGGAATAATTGTTGTGCAAGACTGGCAGTGTGCATTTACCTCTTTGGTGAATCAGCTGTCCATGGACCACACAGCTGTGTGATGGAGCGAGAGCATCAACTTGGCCATCACTATTTCCAACATTAGCCTTCCAATGAACTTCCAAAGGGTGAGAAACTGTGATGCTCCAAGTGGCAAAGCACCCTCAGCAGTGCGGGGCAGCAGGGAGCCAGGCTGCAGACACAGCGCATGGGGAGCAGTGGCTGCCACTCACCAAGGCTGTCCCTCAGCATGGAATTTGGGAGGGAGGAAAAGCCCCATTCAAGTGAAAAGCCACTTTGGATCTTTAATTAAAAATCAGGGTTCACAGCACCGGAGCACTGACTTCCACTAGTTAATCTCCATCACTTCATTTCACCACCAACTTCCATCCTCTACAAAACTGCTGGAGACAATTTTTATTGATTGCTCTTCAAGCCGTCAAAAGCGTCCCCGGCTGATCATACGTTACCCCCAGACACCTTGTGCATTTCAGATAATAACTTGGTGCTCCGGAGAAGAAATGAATTGGATGTGCAGTCAGTAACTGTCCAAGTGAATCATGTTACTACATGTCAGCGGCCCGGGCACCGCCGATCATTTTAACAGAGAGAAATCCGCTATTTTCATGGCTGTTTGAAATTATTTTCCAGATGAATAAGATATAACAACAACTACTTACAGTAAAGAATAATATGGGGAATCCATTTGTGACTCGGAAACAAATCTTTCAAGTTTAATACCATTTAATATTATTTAGTCTGTAACCACAGCTGTGAAATCCTGCAGGCAGACCTCAGGCAGCCGCACAGTGGGACAGAATGGGTGCTGGGGGTGCTTTGCAGCCCCCACTGCAAATACAGTAACACACAGAAGGGAGAATGGAACCAAAGTACTATCAGCAGAGATGTGTACCAACCACCCACCCGCCTCCGGAAGCAGCTGCTCCTTTCACCACTTGCAATGGATTACCTGACGGACCTGCTGCACTTCCCGCCCGCCTCGCGGTCCTCTGGGGCTGTGATTCTCCCCAGCCCAGTGTCCAGGTGTGTCTGCTGTATGAAACAGAAGTGGCAGAAGCAGAGATGGGACTGCGCAGTGGCCGGCAGGACGTGCTGCAGCTTGTTGGGGGGGACAGAGTGCAGGGGCACCCTCAGTCGCTCGCTGTGTGCTCTCTTGTCATCTCTGTTAGTCACATTGTGCCAAAATGGCCAAACGTCATGGGATACAATCACTTAACAAGAACAGTCTTAATGTAGGGCTACACCAGGACCCCATCCCCCCTGTGCCGGTTGGGGCTGGGATGGGCAGAGCATGTGCCAGAAGCTTCTCAGATCTGGCACAACTGAGCTCTCTCTTCCCTCCCTTCCCCAATCTGTTCTCCGGCGTTTCAGCTTCCCACCACAAGTCCTTGCTGTTCTGTCACAAGCTCCCCGTGGGAGCTGGAAGCAGAAAATGCTCCTGCCACTCGTGACTGCTAAGTCTGCTCTTGTTCCAGCTGGTAAGTCATAAAGAAATGGTAGAACACAACCCCCTCAGGGCTGCTGGGAGCTGGATCGAGTTTTTCCATCTGTCCCCAGAGACAGCTCTTTATTCTCACACTGACAAAACTAATGGCCTCTCCTGGTATGACAGTGACAAAGCAGCGCATGGCATCTGCCCCACCAACGCGCTGCCACGTGTGACGCGCCCTGAGCGCGGCCTGTCCTGCTGCTGCTGCTGCCCCATCCTGTGGTGTGGCTGCAGTTCCTGCTGCCAGCACAGCTCGTCTTTGCAGATAAATATTTAATTTTTAAGAATGAAATCTTAATTACTACAGAGGGTTTCTGTTTCACAATGAGGCCGTAACTCACACACTCTCCCTGGTATTTGGCAGGGCGTGGGCACCTGGCTGCTCTGTGCATCCCACCATGGGTGCTCTCACCCCAGCTCAGCCCCCTGGACCAGCCCAGCATGTACATCTCTGCTCGGGGCTGCCTGTGCCCCACAGCCCTCCCGCTGCCCCTGGACATGGCCATGCAGGTGGATGCTTACACACAGTGCTCCTCCATCATCTAATCGGGAGTGATGCATATAGAAATTTAGATCAGGCAGCTTGACACTGCTGACTGCTGAGGCTGTGAATCGATGGCCTCTCCGCGCCCTGCCGGGGAGATCGATTCCCCAAGCACAATGGATTGGTTTCATCACTTTGGTTTCACCTTGTCAAAGTCATGTCTGATTTACTTTAGTCTGGAGAGAAGATTTTAAGTATTTCATTGCATTCTGTAATCTCGCAGCACGCCTTGCTAATTGCCCTGCCCTGCTGCAGGAGGAACCAACCTGGCACCCACTTCACACCCTCACACCTGGTTCTTCCCAATGCAGTGCTGGTGGTGGCCTGAGCTGGTGAGCAGAGGGGTCCTGCAGCCCTCCCCAAGAGCAGGACCCCTAGGGGCACAGCACCCACTGGGGAGGAGGGCAGGGCATGGCTCCAGGTACCCCCTGAAGCAGAACATTGCCATGGCACAGCCCAGCAGAGCTGCAGCATCGGGAGCAGCATTCGGTCCCACAGGCTCAATTTCTTCACCAAAGGAATGAAAATAAAAACGTTACTGCAGCTGTTGTGGCCATAAACCACGCCTGAGATGGATGGCAGTCAGTCCAGCCACTTCCTAATGGCTTGTTGTTAGCAAAATTATTTTCCTGGTGCTTGGCTTGGCCCAAATTCTGTTTTGTCCAATTATACTCCTGGGTGAGTTTCCTGAATGTGAGTATTGATCACTTCTCAGACAGGTTCTCTGTACATTACCTCTGCTCTTCTTCAAGTAATCAATTATATTTTTATAGCTCAGGATATTAATCAATATACAGTAGCTATCTTAATTCATTTGTCTGAGGCCTTCACTCTGCAGCACAGCAGTTCTGGGGGTGGAGGGGGCAGTGTGGCATTGTCAGCGTGTGGAACTGACACGGGATGCACAGGGCTCATGGGACACATGACACAGGGTGGGCAGTGCTGCCAGGCTGGACCCTTACACCTTGGTCACATCATGCTGCACTTCATTGCTGTCAGCCATTGCTCTGTTGGCACTGATCCCTCCCCATGACTTCTCTTTATTTATCTGTGATACAGCTGCACCTGGAGATGCAGGAAGGGTCAAGGAACATTCATAACATGAGTTAGAATGGTATTTCAGGCTTTCAGGGAGGAAATGTGTGTCTCCTCTTTTACTTGGAGCTGGGTGGGGTAGGTGGGCTGGGCCCATCCATCCCTGCACCTCATCTGTATGTCACTGCTGTGGGTCCCCGAGCACTGTGGTACACAGGGAAATATTTCACAGTGCTGTGTTGGTGTTGATGCTGCTCTAAGGGGTCATGGAAAGTCCTGGTGGTGACATGGCCCACAGCACACGTTATGGCTGTGAAGGATGCCTGACATGCTGACACTGCCCCCAGGGACATGGGAGCAGGAATGTTCCAAACTGCAGAGGGCACCAAGGGGACGCTGTGGACAGGGACACGTGCTGTGCACCCACCTTGCAGCCAGAGGTGCCCTCTGTCCATCAGAGCTTTTCTCTCAGGCTTTCATCCAAACTGGAATGTGGTGACACTGTGTCAGCACCTGGTGGTACAGCAGGGGAGCAAAGTGAGGCCTGGCCCAAAGCACACAGCACAGCTCCATGACACCCCTATGGGTGCCCTGATCCTGGTCCGGTCACTCTGAGCAGCCCCAGCCATGAGCTGCCCCTGGAGAAGTTCCACAGCTGACTGCTGGGTGTGGAAGTGGGGCTTTGCACTGGGCAGCATGTGAGGGGAGCATCAATTCCTGCCGGCCTGAGCCCACGTTGTACTCGCTGGGCGTGCGAGGGGTTAATTTGGGAAGATGTGTTGATAATAAAGCTGCTTTTTTTCCCTTTTTTTTTTTCCCCTTTTTTTTTTTCCCCCTCTGGTGATGATCTGATCACAGCATGGTCGCCATGGCAACCACTGCTCCAGAAAACCCCGCCCACGAGGACGTGGCTGTGGGGAATGGACAGGGGCCGGCAGTGTCCACCTGCCCCATGATGTGACAGCCTGGCTGCAGCTGGACACAGTGCGATGTGCACCCACGGCACTGCGGCCCATTGCCTGCCCCGTCTGCGTGCAGCACGGCCATGCCCAGGTTCTCCATCCCTACTGCCATCCCATCACCATCCCCACCACTGGCGTGTGCCCCCTGCACAGGTGCTGCCTATGGGGTGCCCACAGTGGTGGCACCTGTGGGTAGGCGTGGGGTGGGGGACCCTAGCACAGCGCCGTTACGTCTGCACACAGCCATGGCCGGGAGGGGCTGGGGGTCCGCACAGCCCCACACCCCCAGGCACCGCTCACGCCTGCACAGCTGCCGTGAGCACTGCCCGGTGTGGCACGCCCATCAAGTCACACCTCCTCCTCCCTCCTTCCTTCCCCTCCCTTTGCCCATTAATGAAATGAAATAAATTTTCCATTTTTAAACATGAAGTTCTAAAAAAAAACAAAACAAAAACCGCTGCAGTTCTGCGCACAAGCAAACCCCAAAGGGAGGGGAGAGCGAGGAATGCGGGGGCCTGTGCTAAATACAGAACAAAGCCTTCTGTCTGAACGTACCTAAGAGGAGCTAACAAATGCTAATGACAAAATAATGTATGGGGGCTTTAACGCTGGATGCTTTTTATCAGCAAATTAGCACAGTTATTATGCTGTAAATGCATTTAACAATAATTTGTTTCAATAACTGTAGAACTGGTATTTTAAAAAATATACACCATATTTAGCGCACTTCATCCATGAAGGACCATTATTGTTTTTTTCCTCCCAAGAGAGTTATAAAGGTCTCTCTTACAAGTGAAAGAAATACAATCATCACCCTTCACAGCTCAGTTATTCTCTTTTATTTTATTCAGAGCCATTTAAATTTTGTGTTTTTAAAGGAAAAAGAGAGAGCATCTTTAAAGGGTCACGGAGATGGAGCTGGCGTCACCAAGGAGCTGGGGCCCAGCTGGGAGAGTGGCCATGCAGGACTGTGCGGGGCTGAATGGGGCTGAATGGGGCTGTGCAGGGCTGTGTGGGGCTGTGCAGGACTCACTCCATGTCTGCACCTTTGGCCACACATAGGACATGCCCCCACTCCCATTGTGGGCTCCTGGCACAAACCTGCTCCAGCACAGCCCTGCACGCACACACCATTAAGGAAGGGAAACAGCCACACCAACACTCACAGAAATGGGTTCAAGTGTAAATCAGCCACTTTTAAAGTTTCAGTGAGCATGAAAGTTCACCTTTAAAATCTACATAAACCACAGCTGTTCCCAAAGCATCTGAGGCATAATCCAAAGCAGGAGAAGGAAACATTTACATGTTAACAGCAGTACAACATTGTCAGAAAGCCAACGCTGCTTCTGCATGACACACATTTAAAACTCCCTCCTGCAAAGAAATGTTTCAGGAGCAGCACTGGCAGCTGCTGTGGGCACTGCGCTGTGAGCATCCTGCAGCCCCCAGAGCTGCAGCTCCTACTGCACCTGTGGCACAGGGAGGCCCAAGTGCTGTGCCGACACATGGGGAAGCTCCACTTTATTTGTGTGAGCCGTCGTTTAGTCACACAGTTCGGCTTTTCTGGGGGAAGACCCCCAGCCCCCAGCACAGGTGGGCAGAGGAGCAGCCCCGCTCTGTGTGCATGTTCCATGCTCTGTGCAGGTGTCCCAGCCCTGCTCCACGCAGGCATTGACACACAGTGTGGGCAGTGCTGGTAATGCTTGAGGAATATTTCCATAGGAATGCATGGAGCTGCTCAGGCTGTGGGGCAGGACCTGGCTCATGGTTTGGGTGGAGGTGCAGGGCTGATTCTGCCCCAGCAAGCAGTACCGATCTTATTAAACCAAACAATAACTTTCAGGACAGTCTGCTCACACCATAAACATCTGAAAGAAAATCCATCTCTTCTCCATGCAAAACCACTGATGAGTTCATGAACTGTGCTGTGCAATAAATCAGTTTTGCCTGTGCAGGAGAGCCGAGGTTTTTTAGGTTCCTAATAGGCACTCTGACAACGTGATTGCTCCATATTTCTTTGTAGCTGTCACCTTTGCAGGCCTGTCAGTGCTCCTAATCTTTTTTCATTGTGATGTCGGGTTTTGGTAAGTGAGAAGGAGGGAGGATGCGTGCAGCACTGGGATGGAGCTGCACTGTGCCCCTACTGGAGCCCAGGGCCCCAAGCAGAACAGCAGGATGGGACAATGTGCACAACTTCCCCCTCCTGCACCTCTCCCTGCCCTGTGGTCCCACCAGAGCCACCCTCTGCTCCTCCCATTTCCCCCATGGATGGGTGCAGAGCCACTCCCATGAGGCAGCAATGAACTCCTGGCCACAGGGTGAGCCAGAAAAAGGGGTTTGTATTCAGCGTCTGGGTAGACAATAAAATCTGGGACAAATAATCTAGTTGAGGCAATTACCTTTGCACAAATGTATATATTATTTATAAATGGATTTGAATATATAAATAATATTGATAAAATTTGCATGAGTAAAAAGAGACATAATTACCAAAGGATGCCTCAGAGCAGTGGATCCTGCTGGCAGCTTGCTACCCCACTTTGATGCTGGGGACCCTGCTCCAGCCCTCCCTGAGAGCTGAAAATACCATGTACATGTTGAATTGAGCTAAAAAAATAAGGCAAAAAACAGGTGAACCAGCTTATAACAGTCAGTGCTGCCCATGGGATCTGTGCAGAATGGGTCTGCCATGCAGCACATGGGGGTGCTGGGCCTATCAGGGTGCAGGGCCAGGCCCCCACCCTAACCATATGCCCACCACTCCACTCTCCACTGTTGCATTGCCGTGCAGAAAGGGCTTTGGCAACACCCACTGGCAGCAGCCCAGGACGATGCCTGCCGAGGGATCTGCATGGCAGAGATCAGCCTGAGCTGCCCTGGGTGATTTACAGCCCTGCATGGCCCGGACAGACCGCAGCCGCCGCGCTCTGCATTTCTCCCTAGCCACCACTTACTCATTGACAGACCTCATTGCCCTTAAACAGGAATCTACTTGCTCTCTCCCTGTTCTTAGTAACAGGGCCAGGAAATGCTGAGGGGTTTTACTATTCTCCATCCTTCACTGGAACACGCAATGGGTTTTTCTAAAGTTAAATTTGCCAGCAAAGTGAAAACATGAATGAGAAGAAAACCAGTCAAGCACTTGGTCCACAAATGAAGTTGTCTCTGACTGGCACGCTCCGCACACCACACGCGGCTCTTTAATAAAATTGGCTGAGATTTCCTGATAAGCCTGAAGCAAAGTCAATGTGAAGTGTCAATCCTGCCGCATGCGGAACCTTCGGGGGTCAAACTGCTTCCTGCGAATGAGCACCGTATCAAAGATCTGTCAGCCGCACGTTAACTGTTCTCTTATGGATCATGCGAGGATCAGACTCAAGGAACAGATAAACAGAGCCAAAAGGCCAAAGTGGGGTTCATGCTTTCCCAGCTTCATCACCCTGCTGGGTCCTCCAACCCGAAGCCCCCACACCACATCCCAGTGGCACACGGTGGAGTGCAGGAGGGCAGTGGCGATGGCTGCAGGCAGTGCCACGTGTCCCCATGCACACTGCAGGGTGAGCATCTGATCGCTGCACTGTCCTCACTAAGCAAAGCTGAAAGAGAAGAAATCAGAAGAATTGGGGTTTAATTAAGTATCATCCAGGATTTATGCAACTTTCTCTCCCCATCATAAATATTAACGAGCACAGAGCAGTTGTTCAGTGCAGGCACACTGCCGAGCAGGCAAGGATGTTAATTCTGGGTTCTGCGAGATGGGCTGAGCGTGACATAAAGTCACTTTGATTTGGAATATTCCTTGCGTTTATAAGTTGAATAACATGAAGAGGATTTAGTGCACAGCAAGACATTAGGGAGGCTGGGATTTAAACTCGGGACATATGTAGCACGATTTACAATTGCCAGTGATGAATGGGAGTTCTGTGGCAGGGCTGGCCAGTGCTGGCGGCCAGAGGGATCAGGGGGCAGCAGCTGGGGGTCCCTGCACCCCACTCCCCCCCACAGAACAGGGCTGTGCCCATCCACTGCTGGGGGACACGTGCAGCTGAGGCAAGGGCTCACAGAGCCCACTAAATCTCTGACCGTCCCTTAAATAAAACTTTATGCTGGCTCATAAATGTTACTGCCACCTGTCAGTGCTTGATCACTGCAGTCATGTCGTGCAGGAGCAGCCCCAGTGCTGCACATGGTGTCCAGGCTGAGCACATTGCTGGGTGCCCGCACACAACCCTCAGCTCCACAGCTCTGCAGTGGACAGCTGCTGCCAATGGCTCTGCAGAGGCACTCGGTGACAGCCACACCAGGTGACCCGTGCTGCTCTGGGCATTGCATCTCCTCCACTGCTGTGCATCCTCAAACTCCCCCACACTGCACAGTCCAACGCCGGCACAGAGCTGCCCCTCTGTCTACGCTGGCCTCAGCTCCGGTCACACAGCTGGTGAGGGGCTGCTCTGGCACAAGGCGCTCTGCGGGGCTCAGCCACACTGCAACAATCAATAATGATAATAATTATTACAGGAGCAGCAGGAATTTCCTATCAAATTAAATCATGCGATGAATAATTTTCATGTTTTATTAAACAAAAGCCTCTCTCAGAAAGGTGCGGTGGTGCTGCAGTGCCTTTGCTTTGCCGCAGCACTGCATGGTGGGCCGGGGCTGCAGCCATGGGTGTGGGTGCTGCAGGCTGTGGGTGCTGTGCTGTGATGTGGGAGCAGATAGGAATTACCTCACCGGACAGGGAGGTGCAGGCGGGGACACCTGTGGGAAGGATCAGTTCACTTTGCATAATAGCATTTCCTTCCTCCGCTTGCTTCACATGCTGCCTTGCAGCAGGCTGCACACTGAGATTTCATGTAATTTTGTTTAGAATTTAATGTTAAGTTTAAATATGTAATTATCTTTAATTGAAATTACATCCACGCTTTTCATTAACAAGATGCAAAGAGTGAGCAGTGTAACGCAGAGAGATGTGCGATCGGGGCTGTGCCACACACCAGGCCAGGCTGCATTGCTGCTGCGGCTGTGCTGAGCCCACGGCAGCTGCTGCTGGAGGTGCCAGGGGTGGCTCTACCAGGACACAGCTCTTACTGCAGCCAGCATTAGGCAGCACTGGACCCCACTGCTGTGTCCATGTGGTAGTGCGGTGCCTGGGGCTGGCCCAGCTGGGGCTTATGCATTTGCCTTGGGATCTGAAAGCACTGAGAGCAGCATGCCCTGACTTCTGCTCTGCTGCAGGATGCAGTGCTCAGAATCTCCACCTAACCCAGCGGGAAATAACCGGGAATGGTATTCAAATTGAATCAATTTGTCACTGCAGCGAGAAGTCCGAGGAAGTGCCAACAGTTTCCCCCAGCACCCTGCTCCTCTGCAGGCTGTGACCACAGCACCTGTCCTACACAGTGCCAGCCCCGTGCCTGTCCCTCCTTATCCCACACAGCACCGCCCCGCTCAGCACAGCCCCGCACAGTCCCGCACAGCCCCGCTCGGCGCCGCCCGCACACGCCAGCCGTCGGCTCTGGTCACCAGGGGGTAGCATTGGTACAGCGCTGCGGCTCTGTCACCGCGGCGCGTACAGTGCCTTTGAAATAATTGAGGTCTAACCCCTTTCAGGAGAACATATATTGGTTTCTTTTTTAAAGTAGCCAAGAAACAATGCATTTCCATAAGTGAACGTAAAATTGTATTTAGAAGCGACCACGGCCCCCCTGTCATGTCGCATGGAAAAAATCATCTGTTTCTGGATTTAGTCCTTTTCAGACCTTAAGGTCAGTGATTCAAGTGGACATTAAACTAATACAGCAAGACAACGTGGTTACAATTGTCTGGTGGTTCTTCTGCAACCTATTGGTTGTTTCAAATTCTCATACGGCATTTAGAACTGTTTCTCAGCCAGCTTTGTTCTCTACCAAGCTCTGGGTGGAGACCACCTCACCTATTTATGCTGCTTTTAAAGGCTGTCCCTGACACCCTCTATGTCTGTGCAGTGCAGGTGGGTGGGCCCTGCACACAGTGTGCCCCAGTGCAGCCAAGGGAGCGCTGCTCAGAGCTGTGTCTCAGCAGCCAGCACCTGCTGCAGCCCTCAGCCCAGGCTGCAAAAGGCATTCTACATTTTGATGCAAGGTTTGCTAATGTTTCACCCAAGAACCCACAAACTTCACGAGAACAACCCGGGGGTTGGTTTGAGGAGCACAGATTGATTTGGGCTGTGAGTCTACAGGGCAAGGAGCAGGCACAGAGAGGAGCAGAGGGCACAGGGTGTCAAGGGCCGCCTGCTGGGGCAGCTCCTACCCAACAATCAGACAGATCTACATTTAGCTGGACTATCATTTTTAACAACAAGCAGATAGAGATTCCCAGCTGTGGGTGATGGCAGCACCTGCTGACCATGCACCATGAGCTCTGCTCTCTGCTGCCACAAAGCAGTCTCTGTTCCCATCCCACGTACAGTTCCCATGGATTTACACCAACTGCTCTGCAGACCTGTTAGTAACAGTCAGAAAACAGTTGTACAATCAGTGCATGCTAAAGTCCCACTCTGACAGTGCAATCAATTAAATATCAATTAATCAGTTAATCAGTATAGAGGATACACATAGCAATGTCAGCACTGGCCAGTACCTAACTCTGAATCTTCTGTGCTGTTTGCATGTGTGCAGCTTGACTTGTCACCTCTTGCAAGAGAGTTTCTGACACTGTGGTTTCCAGTCAGGGACATCACAGGGCTTTGTGCACACACTCATGAGCAGAGCCAAGTAACTCCATTCCTTCCCACCATTCATATGCAGTACCGCTGCACCCCGTGCAGTCAGCTTTATTTCCAGGGCTCTTCTTTCTCTCCCTGCCTTTCTCCTGCAGCTGTTCTCATCAGGAGTCTCCTTACCTGTGTCCTTCCTGCCCCACGAGCCCTGAGCATTTCTCATGCTGATGGGAGGACAGGTGGCCCCAAGACCTTTTCACCTCGTGCATGTCCTGCCTGCACCCTAACCTGATTTGGACGTGTCTGAGATGTGAGTGATACTTGCCCAGATCCCGAGACCTCCAGAAGCCACTGCTCATTTCCACAGACCCCCCGTAAATGGATAACTGGCTCTTATAATCTTGTTACTAAATTGTAATGGAATTATCCCTCTAATCCTTCGGAGCAAGAGCAGAACTCAGCCACCAATATAAAATTAAAAACAAAACAAAACAAAACAAAAAAACCCCAACAACCCACAGTGATCATAGATTTTAAAAGTATTTATTTTGTGCTGCTCTCAGATAGGCCATTTATAAAATATTATTTCAGAGGAATAATGCCATGTAGTGCACTTTGTGGCTGCACTGTGATTAAGTCCTTTTTAATCTGCTGTGCATGTGGAGGTGCAGTGCTTTCCCAGCACTGCTCCCTCTCAGCCAGACTTGCTGCTAATGGGGTTACAGGCTTATAGGGAAGAAGCAGAATTACCCAGTGGTGGGTGGCTTTGCCCCTCATCTGCTTACAGCCCAGGCCATCTCAGGGCAGGGGCTCAGAGTGCTAAGCCAGCTTCCTCCCCATGACCACTGCCCCTCACAGCTCTGCCTTCTTGCAAGGACCTTTTCTAGGTGTAAATCTGTTCAGAGTGATTGGTTCCTGCTGCTCTGCCTGCTTCTCTGTCAGTCTGTCTGTCTGTCTGCCTGGTGCTGCTGTGGTGCAGCACGGCACTTCCCCCTGATCCTTTGCTGGTGGCATGTAGAGGTGTTTGCACAGTGCTGAGGAAGGGGTAGGAAACTGAGGATGGGCCTCTGCTTCCACTGCTCTGTGCCTGGAACAGGAGGCAAGGGCCGGGCTGAGCTGGGAGTGGGCAGGGATGTGCTGGCATCTTGTCACAACACATTTGCTGACCTTTCTGTGAATGTTTCTCAGGAACGACTGAGCACCCGGGCCAGCTCAGAGGGTGCTGCGTGCTCAGCACTGTGCCCGGGGCTCGGCCCCTGCTGACAAATAGCAGGTGACCTGAGCAACCACGGGGCTGCAGTGTGGGAGAGGGCTGCAGCCACAGAGCACAGCCATCACTGCACGCTGCTCTGCCGCCCTGCACCAAGGGCAGGGACTGAATGGTACGTGGGGGGATGTTTTAGGAACAATAATGTGATTTCATCCTTAATGAATTGAACGCTGCAGGAAACACGACATTTATGAAATGCCACTTCTCACCTGATGGCTCTGCCTGCATTTTCTAACCCTAAATTAAAGAGGCCATATCCAGTCACATTGCCAACACAAGATACGAAGTGAAAAGAGTGATTTCATGAAAGATCACGTTATGTGACTAAAACAGCATTGCACAAGGGCAAAAAGAAGAGTTTCACAATAATGATTTTAAATGTGAAGCATATTGTTTCTTTTTTCATCATTTGCTGTCGAGGTCTGCTCTGTGGAAAGGAAAGGTCAGAGGTTCATGCAGTGACATCTCACAGCTTCTGTAAATGCTGTGCCACCAAACACAGGCTCCTGGGGAACAGCCCATGAGCCACCAGAACACTGTGCTGTGCTGCGCTCACTTCTGCCAGACCACAACAATCTGTGCTGTTTTCTTACCTGGACTTCACTCTGGGCCATCCTGCATTGGTAAAAGCAGAGGTGATGCAATGGAGCCCACTAAAATGTCTTCACAACAGTGATTGATGCCAAAGCTCTCATTAGGCAGAGCCAGTCTGCCCCAGCTGTGAGTGTGCAGCCCAGGGCACATGCTTCCCTTTCCTTCCCACATTTCTGGCATGCCAGCATTCTTCCTTAGCTATTCCTGGTTTCCAATCTGCCCCAAATGCCGTCAGCAGCTGTACGTGATTTCTCCCTGCTTGTATTCACCTCCGGCACAGTCACTGTCTGCTGACATCCCGCCTGCCTTCAGGAGACACAGGCAGAGAAGGGAGATTTGCTGAAGATGGTGTCAGGAGTTCAGCACCCCCAGGGCACCCAAACTGCTGAGAAATGATCTGGTGGTTGGTGTGAGTATAGTTGCCTCCTGCTCCAACCGTGGTGTGGATTTGCAGGGCAGCCGTTCCATGACTCATGCACACAGGAATGTGTGTGCATGTGTGAACAAGAATGCCTTAGGCCCCAGGCCTGCAAAGATTTATGCACATGCTTAACTCTTAGCAGATGAGAAATCCCACTGAGACTATGCATGTGCTACAGGTTAAAGACAGGCATAAAGCTTTGAGGAGTCCAAACCTTAGATTATAAAGATTATAAATTTTAGGAAGACAAGGACAGCCCTGTCTGCACAGAGGTGCCCTGTGTGGGGGGCAGCCTCTCCCTGCTGTTGCACCTCACCATCACCAGCACTGCTGCAGCAGGGCAGGGAGCAGGAGTGCAGCTGTGGGAAGTTCTGGACACCGATGTCACTGCACAGCTGGTCACTGCACACCAGCACCAACCGCAAGCTGTGAGCCGGTGTTGGGCATGGAGCTGAGCTCCCTTGCAGCAGAGGTGTGAGCTCAGTGCAATGTAGCAGAGCTGGCCTTACCACGAGGACACCACGGCACGCAGGTGGCAGCAGCCACCCAGGTTTGCCTCGCATCATTTCAAAAGACAGGGCAGGAGGAAATGATTTCCTGCTACTCTGTATTTTTAATTCATATTTTCGAAGATCTGCCTGTCCTAAATCCCAAGCAGATGGTGCAACTCAGCCCATCTCCTCCAGCAAGGATGATCCCTGGGGCCTCCCTGCAGAGAGTGTACATTTCAAAGGATAATTCCAGCAGCACTGCTTACCCTGATCTGGAGTCTTCTGAGCATCTATGTACTTCATCATTCCTCGCATATACCTGCCCCTGCCTCGCACCATCTCCCACTGGGGTTTCCTTTTCTCTTCCAAAGGTAAGCAGAGTTGTAAGCTCTCAGATGCAGACCTAGGAGCAAGGATGGCTGAAACTTAAGCACCAAAAATAAAAATTGAAAAGGAAAGCAGAGAAGAGACTGAAAATCTCTGTGCAGCTCTGCTGGTTGGTGGCACGTGGCAGCTGCCCCCCAGCACTGCAGGACCCAGCGCTGCAGCACAGCACCTTTTTGTGCTTGGAAGGATTTCTGCTCTAACAAATCCCGTTTGATAATTGTGTTGCAAAAGCCTCACTCTGAATATTTAATAGAATTATTGCTAGTTATCTGCACAACTAGGTGATAAATTACAAGCAGTCTTTACACAACACAAGGCAGAACCATTAGGGGGTTTCAATCACATTTCCCACCCTACCCTCTTGTCAGGATGACCATGAATTAAAATGAAATACAAACAACCTGCCCCCGCCCCGGGCCTCGCTCCTGCGGAAAAGAAAGCGCTCAAAAGGCGCGGGGCTGCGCCGGGCTCAGCGTCCCGCCCCACATCCAGCTCTGCCCGGCTCCGCACCCCCGGCTCTGCCTCCCCACGCCCCTCTGCTGTATATGGATGAGGTGATCTTTGCGCTGCCCTTTGTCTTGGAAAAAAAATTAATTCTCATTTGCATTACCTCGACTAAATGTCACCCACCGATATTTTGTTAGACATTAGCAATGCTGGCAGAGAGGGGCACGGGATAATTGCGTTCTGCCTAGCGGTGGGATTTACATAATTTCAGACAGCAATTAAAGAATCCCTGGGAATTTTTTTTTTTTCTCTTCCAACCTCTCCTACAAAGAAAGTGTTGGTTTACATTAAGCGCTCAGCTCCTCGCTGTTCATTTGCATAAAATTAAAGGTTTTTGTGTTCTGGAACAGCAGGGTAACATTTAAAATTCCGTTTCAAAAAGCTCACCTTAGAATAATAAAATGTTAATATCATTTCACGGGCTGGAGAAGGTTGCCAGCTGCCTTTCACTTCAAACTTTTACCCAATACTGACTGTTTGGGTGGGTGAGATTATTATTACTATTTTGTTGTTGTTGTTGTTGTTAAGATATAAACTTTCTTGAAGAAGTGTGGGGATGTAAATGTGCCTATCGATGGGTCTCCGCAGGGCTACTCCAGAGCAGAACGCTTGTTCACTCCATAGTTTTTTAATTAAAAAATCATGCAAAAGAGCAGCAGCAGAATATTGTAGGCCGTAATGTACTGACAGCCTCCAGACAATGAGGGGAAACGCAATTTGGACCAAAATCCTTTCATTTGCTTTCATGGAGGTGGCAGTGTACTCCTGTGAGTGCTCACAGCTCCCACCCGGCAGTGCAGGAGATGGGAGGGCAGAGCACTGCTGCACGTGGCAGCCCACTCTGTCCTCCAACACAGAGGTGGATGCTGCAGAGCTGTGGTCATAGCGTTCCCATCCCTACATACATGGCAGGCACTTCAGGAATGCAGGATGGAGCTGGGCCTTGCACCAGCCTGGTGCCACTGCTGTGGCTGCAGCCGTTTTACCACTGGCACAGCTCTGTGGGCCACCAGAACCAGAATGCCTCTGCACAAGCAGCTTCTGGCATCCCCTGGCTTTCAAGGAGCCCATGGCAGGTGCTCCCTCAGCCTCACAGACCTGCAAGCAGCTCTCATAGGCTACTGTGCATGCAGCCCTGCCTGACCTCAGGATCCACAGCCACAGCTGTGCCCCAGGGACTGCTGCAGCCTGGGCACTGCAGGAGAACGTGTCCTTCACAGCTGCTGTGCCACAGGGACCTGGGCTCTGCCCTCCACGTGGGGACAGAGGATGCTGCACGGTTGTGCCCCACAGAGCTTCTGTCCCCCAGCTTTGTGTCCTGGGGTGCAAGGATGCCGGATACACCATGGAACAACAGCTGAGCCCCTGTCCCTGCAGCCAATGCTGGGGGTTCCTCTCAGTCCCTCTCGGGTCCTTCCTTCCTGCAGGCTTGGCAGGGCACCAATGATGTTGGGGTGCTGATGAGCCTCCTTCCCCTTAGTCCTGGTGTGCAGGCACCCATCTGGCAAAGTACTCTGACAGTCCCTGGCATAGGGAGGTGACATGGTGACCATTCAGCCCCTCGCTGGAGGGCTCTGCTTTCAGGAAGGCGGTGCTGCCAAAGGGTGGCTCTGGGGAGCTCCAAGCTGCACACAGGAGATGGGCTGAGAGCAGAGAGCAGAGACCGTCAGAGCGGGAGCTCCCCCAGCTATGAGCTGCCTTTATTCTGAGGACTCTATCAGCACTAAATAATAATAAATGACATTTCCATTTGAAAAAGACACTGGTGAGGTCCCTGGACGACCTTTCTTTACCACCAGGGTTCCTCATGCCTAGGAGCAGTTGTCAGCATGTTGCCTGTCCTGCGCACCAAGTGCAAAGCCCAGCAGGGCACTGCAGGACACAGAGGGGAGGTGAGTCTGCAGCCCCCAACACCACTGAGCACACAGAGGGGTGCGGGAGGCAGCGGTGGGCAGAGAGCTCACACATGGCAGTCCTCTGATCTGCCGCCATTTGGGGCTGCTGTAGGATTGTTGCAAAACGTGTTTCATTAAAAATGAATCCAGACTCCAGCCTTCACGTTGCAGGAGAGCACTGAGCACACTCTGTACTCCCTGGTGTCCATATCTGATTCCTGCTTAAATCTCCAGGCCACTAAAACTCCCACCTACCTGCCAGCAAGTGCCAATTCTTCATAATGATTTGCAGAGGGAATCCACACCTTCAGAAGCACAGCGTACGCAAAATCGGGATGTTCTCAGAACTTAAGCATCCGGCTCGCTAACGACTCATTATAAATGTTTTCCGAACTAGGTTTGTGTCTCTGGGAGGTGAGAATTATCATTGCATCTCAGTAAAAATGAATATAAAATAGGAGCACACTTCCCATTAAGAAGCTCACAGATAAACCATTCGCCACACTGATGTCAGCGAGTGTTTCCATCACACATCTCATGGCCACCAGGACACAGCTGCCTTCTGCACGAAGCAGGCAGGCAGCTAACAGGGCAGGAAGGGCTGTGCAGACCCCAGTGGCTTTGCTCTGGGACGGAGACCTTCCAGCACTATTCACCCACAGCAACTCACCCATGGAACTCCAGCACCACATGGGATCACACCGCATTCTCACAGGGTCACGCCAACAAGTCCACAGCATGTGCTGGCTGGGGGTGCCCATGAGGACCACAAGTGAGCTCTGTGCTGAGGCTGCAGTGGGTGTGAGGGCAGAAGCCATGGGGTCCCTGTGCGTGGGAAGAGCTGCATGGCACAGCCCATTCGCCTTCTGAATGGAAACAAAAGGAATGTATTTTAGTATTGGAAACAAAGAAGATTTGCTCAGGATTTGTCCCTAGAAAAAGTCATAAATTCGTTTCAAAATTCTTCATTTCAAAATTTGTTTTCTTTACATTTACATTATTTTATGACATCAGTAGTAGTGCATAATGTGACCTGTCATATCATGTCAAGTCATGTCATAATATGCATAATAGTAGTAGAAGTGCATAATATTACATGTCATATTGACATAATCAGAATATTCTATTATTATTGACTTTGTCAAACTAATTACAACACAGACAGGAAATAGTTTGATACAGAAAGTAAGATTAAAAGGTGTAACTTCAAGAAATTAATAGTTACTTCCATTTGCAATTGTATTTTACCATGTTTGTGTGAGAACAAACATTCCACTGGTATATTACACTGTGTTACACACGGCTACATATAATTCCATGAAATAATGGAATAAGATCAATTAACACAACCAACTTCAGCTTGAAACTATCTCAACCGTTTTAGAATAAACACGTTCAAAAAGACAAAGGCTTTATTCTGCATTGGAGGACAAGAAGATCTCACCTGAGGTGCCACAGAGCCCCAAGGGCACAACCCCTCCTGCTGAGGGCACTGCAGCCCCGTGCCCACTCTGCGGGCTCCTGTTTCCACACCCAGCCCACGCTGCACCCGCGGGACTTCTAATTGATGTGACATGTTATGAATTGCCTAACTTGGCCGTGATTGCTGTGAAGAATGGTACTTTAAAGGACTCAATATCTGTATATCTCCCTTTGATAAACATTGGCTTGCTGAGCTTAGATCTTATTTATTTACCCTTGGAGCAGGTTCATTACTATGTATTAGGTAGATATGACATATTTATGGAAATATGGGGACTCTTTATGGAATATATTAAGATTAAATAAATCATTTACTATGTGGTCAAGAACTACAGCAATCCTGATGAATGATCCCATGATTTTTTTTGATCTTTGTGTAAATTGTTAAGAGCCATCCCCCTTTGTCTTCCTACAACCTGGCAGGTCCCATGGCTGAGCCCCGGTGGTGCAGTCACGGCAGGGCCAAAGGAACTGCTGCTGCCATGGGGCATCCCACAGCACCCCAACCCCAGGGAGGGCCCCACACAGATCCCAGGAACCTGCTTAGCACACTGAGAAATGATGCTGGTGTCATTATCCCATGTCATCCCATTCGCTGTAGTCTGCCTTATGCATCTATTAGGCAATGAATTTACATATCTAACAGCGCATTTTCACAAATTAGTGGTAATTACATTTAAAACAGCTATTTTGATACAAATCAATGAGAGCCATGGCTAATGACATAAATGCTATTTCATGTGTCCCTTGGCCTCATTATGAACAACCACAGAGATTCAGAGCACAAACTGCATCAGAGCAATGGCACAGTGCCTCCACCAAAGCCAGAACAAAATGCTTCTGTTGTGCATAGAGTAGTGGACCTCGAGCAGAGCAGAGACATCACAAGATGAACTCACAGCCACCCTTCAGCTTTGGCCCTGGGTTCTGATGGATTCCCCCAACCTCTCACTCCTGTTTCAGTCCTTCATGCTCAGCACTGTCCCTGCAGCACAGCCCCAGCCCAACCCAACCCAGCAGCAGGGCAGCATGAGGCTCCATCCTGCAAATATTTGGGGATTCTTAAGGGTAGTTAAGTAGCAAACTATCTTTTGATAATAAAATTTGTTGCTTCTTGCAGATATCCAATTTACCTACCATCCAAAGAAAGGAATCATGTGTCTGCTTCCTAAACTGTTTTAATCTCTGGCAAAGAGTCCTTCTGGCAGAGTTCCTCAGCTGGAAAATAGGAAATGAGTTAGAAACAATAGACAAACATGGATAAAACAGAGCTTAAGATGTCTGATTTGAGGAGCAAGGTCTGAGTGGATCCCTCCATTCACAGTGTGCATCACCACCTGTCCGGGTGGGCTGTGCTCCCTCCTGGCTCGCCCCTCCTCTGCCAGAGCCCACCTCTGCTTTTCTTATTACAAATATTTTCCCAGGAGATCTTCAAACATCTTTCCACAACAGTCCTCCTGGAAAGGCTTCAAGAAATCTCCAAATCCTGGGAAATAAGTAACCGTAACCTCTGTTCATCTCCTGGCAGATCGACTCCCTCGTCCATAGCAGTGTTAATAACGTTTGTGTCACCACAACACTAATTGAACTTTCCTAGGCAGAGAGGCCCACAGGCAAAAAGCTGCCCACTGCACACATAGATGATGGCTGTGCCTATGTTCCCCCCGGGCTCTGGTGGGTTTGGGGCTGGCTGAGTGCTGTGGGCACAATGCCCCATACACTGCTCTGGCCATGGGAGCACACACAGCCAGTGCTGCTGCAGGGTCGGAGTGCGCTGTGCGGGACAGAGCGCTCCTTTCCACAGCACTCAGCAAAACAATTCAGACCAGGGAAATCTTGATAAAAGTTTAATTAGGAAAACCGCCTCCATCTGTAACAGATCCCCGCTCTCCCCATGTATTAACCCTTTTGCCATAAATCTGCCACCCTTGAAGAAACCTGCCTTCCTCACAAACCCACTCAGAGTTCACATTATTTTAATCAGTTAGAGGGGTTTAATACATTATTGATTTTTAGGAGAATTGAAAAAGCTCCCGTATTAAGTCCAGGTTGCTTATTCTTTCTGTATATGACATTCAGGTACTTGTGAAAAATTATACCAATTATGAAATCAGCCATTTACTGCTTCAAAGTGCAATCAGTTGTCACACTGGAAAGCACTTGCTCCTGAATATTATTAGTTGGGCTATGTGCACAGGAAAGTGCTGAGAGGAAAGACTTTAACCAAAGGGCAATTGCATGAAATTTACTTAGAAATAGCTATTTATCACCCTTGGATTTCCTACTGTTCAAATCCACTGCAGACACTTTATGGAATGAAACAGCCATCTCACCAATGTAGCTCAGCCGACTGAGGGGGTTTTTTCCTCACTGACATTAAATGAAAAATTTAGAAGTCATTGTAACAGCTTAAAGATGCATTATCCTTTTTGATGTGCAATTTTAGCTTCATATCAAAAGCCATATAAAATAACCCCCGCACAAACACGAAAAAGGAACTTTTAAAAGTTTTATGACACGTAGTTCATCTTACCTTTTATGCATCTAACAGGCACCACTTCTCCTGCTGTTCTCAGAGACCATTGTATGATTACCACTATGGGGGAGAAAATATTGCCATAGTAGCAGCAAAACCGACGGAAGGAAGGATTGGTCTCTGGAGCCTGGGAAATGGAGGGGGAGAAGCTGTGCACCACAACGCCTGCAAATTCCTCTGAAGCAAGAGAGCAGTGGAATTGCGGGAGAGCTGCCCATTAGAGGAGCCTTCAGTTGTGTCACAAACTGCCACCATTAATGGGTTTTGCTGCAGGCAACGAAGTGAGAGGGAACATAAATTAAAGAGGGAACATTCAAGAGGAATTTCTAGCTCAGTAAAGATGTCTTGTCTGCTTGTTTTCCAGAGCGGACGAGAATTTCAGAAGGCAAGGTCAACTCCTTGTTCTCAGAGCAGGAGCAGACAGGGAGCACAGCCACAGCAACGTTAACGAGCTGGACTAATGTGTGCCAATTAATGAGAGATGGGACAAATGCTGCGGTGTCCCTGCAGAGCACAGGACGGGCACGGCCACCCCACACACCCCACATGCAATCTTCCTTTCCAGATTTCTAAGGCTAAAATGCACAACAGGAATAAGACGGTGGGGGGGGGAGGGGGGGGGGATTTCCACATCGGAAGCAAAAATCCACTGCTCAGAGCTGGCAGCTCAGAGTTTGTCTGTTCTCAGATGTCAGAATCAAATGAAAGGAAGACAGAGGGGTGCTGAAGCTGAAGCTGGCTGCTGCCCCAGCCCTCAGCACAGCACAGCGTCACAGAACACACAGATGATGAAATCCCAACAAGTGATGAGAACCAAAACCTGCATCAGTGCAGAAACAATGGGAAAAGAAACCATACCACTTACTGTACTTTAACATAGGAAAAGGATTGTGATAAAGATAATTTAATTCAATAAAGAGGATTTATAAATAAACCATTTCACAATGCGTTACTGGTTTCTCTATGCACAATAATATGATATGCACAACTGCTGGTCCTTGAGGCAACAGAAATTTTCTCTGCAAATCAGTCCTTACAAGGATTGCAATTAGTATCCACGAAGGCAGCCTGTACCTGTAGCTGTATTTCTCCCAGAAATGCCCTGATGGCTGCAAGCTCTCACACAAAGCAAACGGCACAGAAGGAAAACGCACATCAGCCGGACTATTCATTTTAATCAGGCAAGAGTGATTTTTTGTGGCCCATTTGATATGACTTTTACACAAGATACAACCTCACTCTGCAGGGGCTGCTGGAAAAGGTCAATGCTGCTGTATAAAAATACATTTAAAGAAGGAGTTCAGAAAAGCAAAAACTATGGCTCAGGAACGACACTGTTTAGACACAGCAGCATGTGTTGCAGTACATCAGTAGCAATTTCTGAGAAACTTATAATACTGCAATTCTATTTTAATGCTCAAAAAGTTTAAGGTGAGAATCAGAGACTCACTTTGTGTCAGGTTTTTTCTCTAGTAAAAGGACATGGGGAGAATCACCATGTGATGGTTTACACTGTTGAGGTATGGGTGTTTTTTGCAGACACAAGTCCAGCACAGACCCCACACCCACCTGTCCAGCTCCAGGAGTCAGGACAGTGCCAGACCCTGGCCAGCACCCACAGCACGGTGCCAGGTGCAGCCCCACTCCGAAGCAGCACCAGGTGCCCAAAGGGTTGGGCTCAGGATACAGAATTGGGGTGCCCTCCATGGAAGCAGGTCTGCAGGTGCGAGGCAATTGCTACTGCCCCATCCGCTGCTCTCACTGGAGAAGCACACAGCTGTGCCAGCTCCCTCATGCTCAAATCAATGTTTTGCAGACTGCCATTATTACATGCTGTTCCAAAGCGGTATTTTGTTGGATGCAGTTGAACTAATCCTGCTCCTGATGATTAGTGCTAGTGCAAAACAAAATTAGCAGCTTTCCTGTGTCCAGCAGGAACAACACCAGCCGTCCCCACAGAGCTGGAGCTGCTCAGGATTGTGGTGCACAGCCCTGTGCTGGCTGCCAGCTTCCTCCTGGTACCCACACTCCTGGCAGTGCTCCACCAGCACGGTAAGCCTGTGGGAGCCCCCCAGGGCCAGCAGGAACAGCCACCAGCCGGGCTCTGCTCTGGGGCATCACACCATGGCGTTGCACCATGGCATCGCACCATGGCACCCTGCACTGCTGCAAAATGCAGGCAGCATGGAGCTGCCCACTCCTGCCCAGGGCTCCAAGATGGACCAGGCACAGAAACCTGAGCCCCTTATTCCTCTGAACGCAAGGCATGAGCAGCACAATGACAGCCCTGCCTTGGGATGGTTTGCCTTGAGAACTCCAGAGCTTTTGGCTGCACCATGAGTTCCACCAGACAGCACAGCAGTTGTTGTGTTATTCTATGCATAGGTCTAAATTTCCAGCTTTAGGCCCAAGCTTTGGTATGAATCACGCCATTCATCATAATTACCCACAGTCACTCTGCTCACTGCCCCCCAGGGCAGCAGCAGGGCAGGGGCTGACACACTTTGTTCTTTTTTCCCCTCCAAACAAGGAAGAGGCCAAGCATCAGCGAGATCATTGATCTCAAGTGCTTGCCTGTCCTTCTGCACAAGGAGGAGGTTAATTTATCACCGGATGAAGAAAACCCAATCTTTAAATTCCTCACTTGCTCTTAATTAAATAAAAACCTCCCATGTTTGCTAAGCCTTGCTCTGAAGACCAAACTGCAGTGGCCCCAAGCCAAACACAGTCAGTCAGCCGTCCATGCAGAGACCCATCCAATAGGCAAAAGCAGCAGCCCTTTCACCCCCAGTTGCTGATACCCCTGGGAAAAGAGCTACTGGGTCTGGTTGTGTGCAGGGGCTCCAACCCCACAGCAGATCATCTTCTGGGCATCTGCATCCACGATGTCTTGTGCACCAGCTGGGCCACAGACACCACACAACTGCCTCAGACACTGTGACACTCCTGCCCAGCCTGGCTGCCAGAACTGATCTCAGCAGGCAGACCTCTTCCTCTGGCACAGAGGCAGTGGTGAATCCAACCATCGCTGAGCATCTTCCACAGTTCCTCCAGGGGCTCATGCCTGACACCCACCACAGGATGGGGCAGCCCCCACACTCACCCCACCACTGACCCATGGCTGCAGGTGCAGCTGCACTGGGCATTATGGAGAGCTGAGCCACGTCCATCACAGCCCTGGCTGCCTGGAGAGTCCCCTGTCATGCTCCAGGAGGTGTGATGGGAAGATTAATCTTAATAATGACTGTCCGCAGCTCGCCTGGCCCAGCTCTGGCTGCTCCCCCTGGATGGGACGTGTGCATGGCCCCATTTGTGCTGAGCCTCTGCCTGTGTGGGGCAGCCCCAGAGAACAACCACAGGCAGCTGAAGGCCCCATGCTGCCCAGAGGGAAGGGAGTGGGGACAGCAGCACAGCATGCCTGGCAGCATCAGCAGGGCTCTGCCTCCCATGGAGCCACTGTGCTGGCATTAAGCAGACAAGACAAGCTTGCAGTCAGTTATCAGCCAAAAAAATAATGAAGGAACAAGTCGGTAGAGCAAAGCCGAGTCACCCAGACCAGCCAAGTGGAGAATTTAATTTCTCGCCGGTTCCTCAGCAGAGGAGCATCTCCGTGCTACAGCCCAGCATGCACCAACATCCCCAGCCCAGCAGCCTCCATCACACCCACACCCAGGGCTGAGCCATCAGCCCCCACTGCCCGCATGCAGGAGCGGTGCTCCCTGCCTCCAGCAACCACTGCAGCAACTCTTGTCCTGCAGGCAAAGAGCAGCTCCGCAGTGCTGGCACCAAGCACTGGGACAGTGCTCCCAGGACACAGGAGGAGCCATCTCTCTGCAGCCTTCAGGCAGCACCTGGGCTGTGGTATGGTAACAAATGGGCTGAACAGGCCCGTTTCTGCCTGGGAGGAATCATGCAACAATTTTCAGCTCCACAAAAGCATGTACAGCCAAGTTATAAACTCCTGTAAAATGCTGACAGACCCTTAGCTACAGCAGAGCTAGCAGGTGCCCCCATAATGAATGTGCAGAATGACCTACCAAGCAAAGTTATTGAGGCAAAAAGCACTGTGGTCATTCAACAAACAATTAGAGAGCGTCCTGGTGGGGATGGCATACTAACGAGGGAAGGAGCCAGGAACAGCTGAGTAAGCATCCTGCCTTCCCCCAAAATTCCTCCTCTTCCCAGGCCAGCCTCACTGGAGCTCCAATAAAGCTTTGGAGATTGTTATGTTAAATGAGGGGAAAAAAAAAAAAAAAAAAGTAATTGCCTTTCCCACATCTAGAACTCCAGATATATAACTTGGAGAAATATAATTAGCTGTTAACTTCAAAGATGCATTGGAATTTTTGTAATGGGTACTGAGGCCCTGTATTAAAAAAAGCTAGAAGAAAAATGATACACTCCTTCTTGTAAATGGAATGAGACATAAAGGTTTTAATTAGGATTCTCCGCGCATCTGCAGCTAGGAAAATAGGAAAAACACCCTTGTAGCACCTTAATGTTCAAAGAGCACACACTGGGAATGAAAGCTTCTGCAAAAGTAATTGAGTGATGGATTTTTGTTTATAAGCAATAATCTATTATTAAAAATAAGCTGGCTTTCCCCTTCCATTTGAACTAATTTAAGACAAAGATCTCTGCAGTAAATACATGGGGCACTCGCTTATTTTGAAACCTTGGACTCAAGAAAAGAGAGTTCCCAGAGCAGTCACAGAGAAAACAAAGAGCGTTCTGTGCAGAGGTGAAATACACCTGCTGGCAATGCTCCTTCCCACCCCCCTGCTTTGAGTTTGAGATCAGATGCACCTCAAAGCCCCCAGAGGCTCCCACTCAGCCATTAGGACTCTCCTACAACTTCCACAGCAGCAGCTTTGTTTCCTAGAAAGTTGCCTATTTTTCATAACATAGAGTTAATTAGAGCCAACACTAAGGAGAAGATGAGTACACATTTATCTCCCAAAAACAAAGGAAGAGATACAAATGAAGATCATTTCAGGCAGTCGGGAAAAGAGTTGAGGGACCTTTATTCCCATTGAGAAGAAGACAGAGAAAAGCCTGTGAGGGCCCATGAGTTTACTAGGTAAGCACCATCAGCTGCTGAAGGACTGGAGCAGAGCACAGGCTCAGAAGTTCCTTAGCACAGCCCACTGAGCAGACCTGCATTGCTTTCTCGACCTGCACCCCACCAAACCCTGAATGCTGCAACTGAAAGAGAACATCATTACTTCCAGACTACATCAGCACACTGCAATAGGTAATTGATCTCATACAGCTACAGAAGAAAAAGAAGCACTTAATGCCTGCTACCTTCTAGAAAACATATACCTGTTTTACAGGGGTACCGTCTAGCAAACCTGACATCACTGACCCACATCAGTGCTCCATTCCCATCCAGAGTGGAGTGGCCCTGAGCCTTCCAACCCAGCAGCTCTGCCCTAAGGTGGGGGCATAAGGCCCACGCTCCCCATAAGCATGGGGCTCAGTGGCTGCTCTACATCTGTACATGTAGGAGAAGCACAATGCTCTCCGGCTCGTGTGCTGATACTATTCCATGGTGCTTGTAGGAGTTGTATTGTGCCTCAGCCTGAAGCATTTTTCCCCTTTCTCCTGCTATTCTGTAGGACAGAATGTTAGTTTCCTGAACAGATTGCAAAGGTTGTGTCTTCTGGATTTCAGCTGTTCTTCAAGCTCCAGTTAAGCTGTAGAGAAAAAGGAGCTGTAAAGGGTAAAAGTAGTCAGCATTTCCCTCAAAACTGTATTTAGGGAAACTTTAAGGATGACAGAGCACACCTGTGTTTAGGGAAGATGGACTCAGTTTTCTTGCATTCACATATAGAAAAGGTTTTCAGTTTCTGAGCTGCTCTGCTGTAGTTCTGTATCTCCTTCCAGTGTGCCCACACTGGAATACAACATAATCTGTTTCCTTCTGCTACTGAAGCTTAATGAACCTTTTTCCTTTCAGACTCCATGTTGTCTAGTTCTTTATTTTATGCCTAGGCATCAGTAGCTAGAGCAGTCTTCCAAGCACTGCTTTGCCTTGGCTCAAGGAGCAGAACAGCACTGATGTTCCTCGGTGGCTTCAGGACAGTGCTCTGAGCCACTGACTTGCAGAGATTTTCCTGTGCTGCATCAGGAGAAGCAGGAGACATTCCTGTCAGTTACAAACAAGTCAGAGTGGCTGAAGGATGACAGATTATCCATTCTTTGCTGTATTTCCAGACTTGGAGAAGGGACTCAGTCTTGAGGGAGCAGCAAAGTTCATTATCTGGTAAAGGGATGTTAGTTGCGAGAGCTCACCTGCGTGAATCCAAGAGGAAACAGAACAGCAGATTCCTCTCAGCTAATTATAAAGCTGCCAACTCAATAACAAACTGGCCCTAAGAAGCCGTGCCATGGGGGCTGAGGCCCTCCAAGTTTGGAGTATTCCTGGCGCAGGGTGTGCACTGCAGATGGGTGCGTGTGCCTGTACTGCCCTGGGGTGCCCTCCCAGCAGGGTCCGGCTGTTATCCTGCAGTGCCATGGGTCGTAACTTATGCTGCGTTTGGCTACTTGTTGGGCTGGGCCTTGATCAATTGCTGATAAGCAGTGATACAGGCTGTTGCCTTTAATGAATTTTTGTGTGCAGGCTGACTGTGCTCCTGCAGGCAGGGATGGGGCTGTGCTGGGAAGAAGAAGGGCTGGAGACATTGACAGGGAGCAGGAAGACTGATGTTCTGCTCCAAGCCCGAGCCTCTTTTCCTTTTTTTTTTTTTTTTTTTTAAGGGGTATTCTGAGAACATGTTTTCTAGTACGAAATAATGAATTCCTGTTCCATGTGTACCATGTATAATGCTAACCACAAGCTCTTCCCTAATCTGAGCTACACAGAAGCTCGTCGCCACATAGCTTGAGAAATCCTTTATTGTATATGCATGGGCAAGCACATTATAAATACAGAACTTGGCAATAACTCCCACCTGCTGACAGCTCGCAGAGGGCTGTGCTGTGTGCCAGGGCCCCCTCCCCTCTGCTGCAGCCCTGCTGTGGGAGCAGATCTTACTCAGCCCCCCGGCCCAGTGTGTGCTGGGCTCTTCTGAACAACATGGGCTTTGGTTCTGAGGTTCATGCTTGTCTGTTACAGACAAAGAAGAGGATTTGTTTTATGAAATCCTTGTTCTACCTTGTAAGCACTGTTACACCGCTTGCTTATGTGCATCTCAAACCTGAGACGTGTGGCATGGCTCTGTGCCCTGTGTCCAACGGATGGTGGATCCACCAAGCAGCATTTTCCAGAGCACCCCTACGACATTTCCTGCCTGCACACCAGCACAGCCCATCTGTGCCTCTTCTTTGCAGCTGACCCTCTGTACTGGGGAGCAGGACTGGGCTGCAGCACAGTGCTGCCATGAGCCCCTTGGTGCACTGCAGCCCTGTGCCCCCAGTGGAGTTGCAGCGAGCTGCTCGGCAATCTGCTGAGCGCACTGCTGCAAGTACAGCACTAACTACTGTGTGCCCATAGGCTCACACTTAATTGCAAGCCTGAACGCATCCATTAGGCTTGCTCTGAAGCTGCTGCTGCAGTCACGCCTGTGCAAAATGTCAGAGCTGTGTTAGCTGATGAGGATGGGGCAATGCAGGGCCTGGGACAGAAGTGCAGGTGCCTGGGCTTAGGGGGGTTCTCTGTGTGTCCCCCCAGTACACAGTGTGGGGCAGCGCAGGGTGCTGAGGTGTGAGGGGAGCACTGGGGTCAGACACAAGGGCTCTGCTGCCCAGGGCCACTGCAGCTTGCAGGGCCAGACTTTGCTTTAAGCCTTGATATGGCTCTGCCCAGTGTTAAGTACTTCCACTGATGTTGGCTTTCACTGCCCTTGGTTAACAGTGTGACTCCTTTGCACAACACCTCCTCTCTTGCCACTTGTGCGCAGCACTCAGCAAGGGGGAATCCCAGATGTCACTCTGGGGGCCCAGGTTACTGCATCTGATTCCTGAGGTACCTTATAAACCCCATTGAAAAGGTGGTGCTGGATCTGTGTCACAGCAACAGGTGCCAGGAGAACCGTGGCACTGCATGTCGCTCTGGCAATACTGCAGCTCAGGGGGGCCTGTGCCCTGGCCCTGCACAGTGCTCCCATAGTGGCCTTTGTTCACAGTGCTCACATCCCACACTTCTGGGTCGGTCTGAAGGGGGTTTGGACCATAGAAATTAACTGAGCCCCTGGCAATGCCGGTGCTGAGTTGCCGTCCATCTGCACGCAGTGCACAGGACATGATGCGGAGCACTGGTAATACAATTTATTTCCACTACTGAGTGAATTGCCCATAATTCATGACAAGCAGAGCCTCGAGTGATGATGAAGGTCAGCCCATCAGATGTGGAAATAAATTGTATCCTATTACAGTGTCCTATTAGGGGTCTATTTATAGCGGGGTTTGGCAAACTCTGTGGGAAGTTTGAGGTTTGGTGGGATTTTCTCTTTACTTGCTGGTGGGTGCCATGGGGTGCCAGCACCTCAGACCCACGTGAGCAGCACCGCTCCGTGGGGCTGAGGTGGGGACTGCCCACAGAGGGACAAGGGAGGGATTCTGGTGAAGAATCACTGTTGGTCCCCTATGGCTGCAGGGGATGCAGAGCCCAGCCTGCAGCCCACGGGAGCAGAGGGCTCACAGACCGGCTGGGGGGAGCGGGTTGGAGTCTCCCCCGCAGATGGGACCGCTGTCAGCTGTGGTTAACACTGCTGCGCTCTCACCATGGCAGCACTGCTGATGTCTGCAGACGGAGACACAGTGCCTCTCTCGTGTATTTACCCCTTCTATTTACCACGCTGCCGTAATCCCCGGTTGATAGATAACATGCAGGATGTGGTTTGCCATGGAAACAGAGCTGTAGTTTTTTACATTTTAAAAAAGATTAATATTTCTCTGCTTGGCTTCATTATTCTGATATTAAAAATCATTAGTTATGTACCATTTCACAACCTATGCAGGCCATAATACGCCTTTAGTTAGCACAAGCTTTCCTGTAGGCACAATAACACAAGACCAATAGGATGAGCTGGGCATGGTGAAAGCACCAGGCAGAACCTCAGCACTCATCCTCAGCACCTCTAGCACCACAGCACTGCACCAGGGCACTCAGGGCAAGAAAAGCAACAGCTGCTTCCAGCATCCTCCTAGCAGGACATGAAGGCTCACCTCCTGCAGCCCTGACATGGGCAGCACTGCGCAGCATTTGTCTTTCAGCACCTGCTAATGGCACAAAAATCTCATTGCTGGCAAACGAGAGAAGTTAGATATTAATGTTATCCTCCATCTCCTTGAAAACATCTGAACTTCCAAAGGAGTGGAAATTGCTGTGATTTAAATTGCCTGGCCCTATTGAAGAGCGTGGTTTGAGGGAAAAGAAAGGGGACTTCTTGTTAGGAGAGAAAGCTGCTTTTCTTCCAAGCAATGCCCACTTTAGCTGTGGTGCCCACAGTTGGAGTGTGACAGCATTGAGTCTGCACTGTGCTCTCAGGGGAGGTGCAGAGTCCCATTTAACAGCCCCAGCTGGGACGGGGATTGTGGAACAACGGCTGGGAGTTTGGTGCCTTTAAAAAAGGAAAGACAAAATAAGAAAAACATCTGTCTTTTAAACCTCATACATCTGTACAGCAGAAGGCTTGGGCAAAAATTCGTGTTATTGTTTTTGCTGTCAGAAATGCAAAGAATTAAGGGCCACATGACTCAGTAATTGCTGTGGACTTTTTTTCTGACAATAAACATTTAACTTAAAACTGTATTAAAATCATGTGACAATTTTTATGCTTTGACGACTGAGAGTGAATAATGTTTTTTGCATATAAAATACTTTCTCTTGTCAGCCTATAAAACTGTCAGAAATAAATTCGTCAAAAGATTATGTAATTAAAAGTCACTTCTTTTCTTTCTCTGGTTTAGTTGGAGTCATTTGTTTGTCACTTTTTTCAGGACTAAATTACGGCATTCGGAGACAACTTGCTTTGTTAAGGCTGCTGCAGAGTGTGCGATTCCTACAAAGGGAACCCAACTTTCTCCTTAATGTATCAATTCAAGATCACTTTTCAGAGAAGACTTTTAGAGAGCACCATTTTTAAAAAGCCATTTTACTCTGAAGGTAATGGAAAGAAGCCAAAAGAAAAAGTGATATTTTTATTATTGAGCAGCACATTATGGAAAATTGCTGAATTAATTTAAGTTTTTAGTAAAATAAATTATTAGCTCTCCAAATGGCAATTTCTCTGTTAAGGTGGGAGCCACGCGGGTGTTTAAATACTACAGGAGCAGTTTTGATTTGGTGATGACAAATCCAGGAGCCTGGCAAAGGCTCCTGAGGTGCCAGGTTTTGCCTGACAAATGCTGTCCTAGACACCCACGCATGCTGTGGGCAGAGGGCAGGGGGCTGTGCGATCCCCATGGGGCAGCAAGGAGCTGGGGCTGAGCCTTGCAGTGTGCAGGGGCAGAGCTGCGGTGTGGGGAGGCAGCCCCCCGCCTCCCTGCAGCAAGGGGTGTTTTGACAGCACATTATTTTAACAAATTGCTTCTGCATTTTAGTGATGAGAAACCGTGAACTTATCGGAGCTCACTGGATTTGGGGGTGACTGGATTCTCAAAGCTGGAGGGTGATAATGGCTTATTGATCTGTTGTTAAGTTATCGGAGCCTTAATGGAGGCAATAAACCAATAGCGCATGTTGTTGTCACCCCGCCACATAAGCTGGGAGAGCAATTAACCACCATTCCCAGGATGCAGAAGAGCTGAGGAGCAGTGGGGGCAGCAGGACAATGGCCAGCACTCCACTCCTGTGGCATTTGGGCACCGGATCATGCAGGTCCTGCCTTGTGCTCTCCCTGTGCTGCTGTGGGACCCCAGGTGCTGGGGGGTTTTGGGCTGCACTTTGCAGCATTGTAGTGCTCCACAGATGAAAGGGCACTAGCTCTGAAGCTTGAGTGGACACAGGAGCTGGAAGGGCACTGCTGGAAGCAGAGTGGGAGGTTAAAGGGAAGGCTGAGCCCTGTGTGGGGCTGTGGGCCTGCTGGTGTGGTGCCCCGCTTTTGATGTGATAAACCATGAAATCTGGATGTAAGGCAGGCGGTGTTTTCATAATATGGTGCAGGTGATTCATGCTAGGATGCATCTGAACTGTTGTTCCCCTGGTCTCAATAGGTCCTTCCTGCCTGGGAGCTGAGCTGCTGCAAGTATCATTGCTTGGTATGGTAATTATCATCTGTGATTAATCCCACTCATGCTGAAGAACTGCAGAAGACTTTTCCGGAGGGTTCATCTTCATGTTTGCTTCAGCTGCTCATGTGTAATCTGAACTGACGTGAGCCATTGTGGAGGGCAGACAGGCTGAGGTGTCTGTAGCAGAAAGAGCTCAGTGACAGGCAGATGCTGCGCAGAGCGTCAGGGCTGTCACTGAACCTTGGGGTGTCCCACTGCAGCTGCTCAGGGTAAGGGTCGGCCCAACCCAGCTCCTCTTCCCCCCGTGCTCTGTCCTCTGCCCCCGCAGCAGTGTGCCAGGAGCCAGCATGCCCCCGAGCCAGAGCCCTGAACCCCAGATGTCCTGCTCCTGTGGGCAGGTGTTCTAAGTAGCTCCAAGTGGAGGAGTTTGTCACTGGAAGCTGCTATGCACCAGGACATCACCATCACCTGCAAGGGGTGTCTGCAGTGACGCCCAGATGGAAAAAGGTGGCCAGCAGCAAGGCAGTGCTTGGGCTGCAGAGCCCTGGGAGGGCCATGGATCCCAGGAAGCCACTGCCTGGGTTCTGCTGTGTGGCACTGAGCTGTGTTCCTGTGCTGGGAGCACCCACCCAGCCACCAGGAGACATAAATATTTATTTGTGCAGTGCTGGAAACACCTGAGAAATTCTCTGGAACCTCGATAGCACCGTAGTCATCATTTAAGCAAGTTCATGCTCCATTAAAAACAGTTATTTAATACAATAATCATTCAATTAAAAATCTCTTGAAGCGGCTGCCAGAGCCTATTTGTATCAGTGCAATATTTTAATTGTAAAAAAGGCTAAGTACAGATCCGCCAACTGTGATTGTCAAGGAAATGTTCAGGAAGGGAGGGCTCAGACTCTGGGGATCTGGCACACAGCAAGTCCTGGGGTGAGGGCCGGGAACGGTGTCCCTGTCTCTCCCAGAGCCAGGGAACCATGGGAACCCCCACAGTGCGCCAGGCCTTGGTGAGAGTGCAAACACTGTGAGGGGGAATCAGCCCAGATTGTGCAGCAGGGATCTGCTCGAGGGGCTCTGTTGAAGCCCATGGGTGCCAGAGCAGCCCTGTGCTCTGAGGTTCCCCCAGAGCTGGGAGTGCTGCCTGAAGTTCCTGATGGTGCCTCCAGACCCACACCCACACTGTGCCTCATTACATGGGCGCATCACATAAATATTCCAGTCACTATTGCTTACTGTCAGACCCAATTTAGAAAAGTACCTGTCTGTTACAAATATTTTATAGTACTTGAATATGCAATTTATGTAACATGCCCAGCAAAAGAAATCCATTATACGGTTTTGTCTGATTGGAATTCTGGCATCGTAACCGTAGGAAAAAAATTAAATTATTCTAGAAAGTTGCAGTCCATTATGAAGAGCTAACTGCTTTTCTCTGAAAAAGAGACAGCGCTTCCTCAGCAGTGTCAGCATCACTGCATGAGCATGGCTCCTCTGGCTTCATGTCCAAACGTCAGAGAGCAGCAGGATTGCCCAGCATGCTGCCCACCCTGCTCCTGCCCACAGCTGTGTGCAACCTGCTGCCAGCTGCTACCAAGGACCAGGGCTCAGCACTGCTCAGGGACATGAGGGCTGCTCAGTGCTGGAGCCCATTGATGCCGGAGCATTTTGTCAGCCTGCAGGACTGGGATAACCTCTCAGAAACGCTCAGGGCTGTGTGGGTGTGGGGCCCTCTGAGGGGACTTCAGTGAACCCCAAGCTGAGCATCCTGCTCTCACACAGTTCTCAGGGGTAAGGAGAGGAGCCTGTATCCTTCCCACCCACCTCCCTCATCCCTATTCAAGCAGCTGGAACTCAGGGCAGTTAATGGTTCTGCCGCTCTGAACGCAGACCAACATTGAATTCTCATTACCTGTATCTCTGGCGTCAGGTTCATTTACATTTTGCAAAGTTGCCTCTCTTTTGCCTTGCTCTGATTAGGTCTGTCTGAAGTGAATTACTGAGCTTATTGATCTGAGCTCTTTTATTTCAATTGGGGTGAGGTATAGGCAGTGTGTGGCTTTGGGGGAACCATATGGCCTCAGTGCCCTGGGGGCACAGCTAAAGTGCTGCAAGGGGCTGCATCCTGCTCCTAACATCCCTGAGCTGCCAATGGCACAACACTGTGTGGTGATCCCCTGCAATGCTGCCAGTGGGACGCTGTGCTGCTGGACAGCCTGTAGGCAGCATGTGGGCAATGCACAGTGCTCAGCCACGTGCCTGACCTGCAGTTAGGAGCAGCAGTAACAGCTCAGACACTGAGAGCTGCAGCCCTCTGCTCCTGCCAGAGCTGTGCTGATGGGGTACCCCACCGGCAAAGGGCTTCTTGCTCCAGCATGGGAGCATCTCAGCCACACAGAGGTGCAATGTTGCAGAAAGGTATATGAAATTGATGTCCAGTCCTGTGGTGAAACATGTCTTCACGATGGTGTTTTGGGAGGAAAAAGCAGGTCAGAGTACAGCAGAGAGTATTTATTTCCTCCGGGACTTTGTGTGTTTCTTGTGGTATATTTTATGGATAGAGCCGGTCCCATATGTCTCGGGGAAGGCGTTTGGCTAAGCAATGTGTTAACAGTTAGTGTGCTAAGGAGCCATTGTTTGGGTACTTTAGTTTTGACATTTAAATGCATTTTTCAAATACAGTGAGATGAATGTGATGTCACCAGGGAGTCACAGAGGACTCTCAAGCATAAAAGCAGACGGCTGGGTTTTAATCTTTAACAGCGTGCTGGGCTCTTATCCATAAAGGTCCCTGCAGTAAAGCTGTGCTGTGCTTTAGGTGTTTGGAATATCAGGGTTGTATCCACTTAAGACACCGTGTGTGGAAGAAAAATGTGTGCAGTGCAGAAGTGGTATTTAATGCCATTCAGACCTTGCTCTGTTTGACCATGGGAAATCCGGGGGACTGACGGTCTTTACAGGCTCTGGCAATAGGAAATGGGGCAAACACTAAATGGGGCCAGGCTGAAATTTTGCTTTCTGTTGATGTACGACTATTACCAAATGTAGGGATTTTATGGTTTGACTCTGCAAGACATAAACAGATAGAATATGAATACCCTATGAGAAAAGTGAGACCAAGGAAACAGTTATTGATGACTACGTGCAGGGAGAAAGGTCCTACATTTGACCATAGTATGAAACTGTCTTAAAAAAAGGCATTTACTTCAATGCAAAAGCACAAATGGAAATGCTTTCCTTCAAACAGGAAGAGAGAACCTCCTGAATCCAGCCCTTTCATGCAGCACTGTGGTGCCTGGCAGCTGCAGGTTGGAGTGGCACAGGGTGAGGGTGCTCCTGGAAACGTTTGGGGAGCTTCGAGTGGGAAACGCATTGCAGACAGGCCCTGATCTTTGGCCTCACTTCTAATCAGCAGAAGGAACTGGAGGATCGTGCCTTCAGCATCATGCTGTGGAGTTCTTGGATACTCCAGAGATTAATTTGTCCTTGTGTCTGGTATTCTACTGAGAATACAGCGCTTTCATTTTTAAATATTAATGAAGATTAAAATTTTTTCCACTAGAGAGTATTCAGGGTGGAAATGTAGAAGTACCTCCTGAGGTTACCCCTCTGGAAATGGCCCTGTGGCTTATTGACATGTGGTTCTGTGTGCACAGGGCATGGACGCATCTGCAGATGTGTAGCGGATCTCCACCTGTGCCGTGAGTACCACTCATGTCAGCACTAAGCTCTGCCTGTACCAGGGCTCGGGGACTGTGGGCAGCAGGCTGGTGCCCAGGGATGTGGACCTGCTCTGTTCCCATCCCTGGCCAGCCAGAACCTTGCAAGGACTGCATTCTGTTTAGCACATATCAGAGACCGGAGCAATCAGATGAGGTTTTACTTTTTCAGTGGGTTTCTTTACAGTGACACTTTTTCCACTTTGAGAACATCTGCAGACACTGGTTTTCAGAGGGCTTTTTTCTTCAGGGAAAGATTACAGATAAACATGAGCAGGCTTTTAATTACAAGATACTGATTGTTGGTTTACACAGCGATATTTGTTCAGTAAATTGCTAATTAATGCAAAGAAAGCACCATGTGACATCAAATATTTGCTTCCATTTACACTGCAAAAATATTATTTTTCCCAGTGATCGCAATAAATGAGATATTTGCGAGGGTAGATAGAACAGTAAGGTAGAAGGGAAGGTGTGCAGTGGTACTGATGGGATGGCTGGCAGCACCAAGGTTGGCCCTAGGCAGCCCCATTCTCTGACCAGTGTCGCAGTGGTGTTTGCCATACTATGTCCCATAGCGCTTTGGAGCCTCTCAGCTCCAGGTGCTATTACCAGCCCTGCTCTAACTGAAGTGGCACTGAGGCTGGGCAGAGAGCTGACAGCAGCAACCTCCGACTGGTGTATACTGGTGGCCACTGCTGCTCTGAGGGCAGAACTAACAGGTGGGGTTCTAGAAGTGCTCTCAGAACTCGAACAGAGTGAGTGCTGCATCAGCTCCTGCGCAGCTGGCTGCTGGCTACTCAGCAGAACCAATTTCCAAGCAGACTGCCTCCAATTAGCTAAAAGCAATGGTAAATATTCAGAGAGGTAAGGGAATGTTATTAGAAGAGGCCTTTCCTACAGCGATGGAGGAGATGCTTTTGATGTGAGGGCACCCAACAAAGCAGTCCTGAAGTGAGAGAGAGGTTTACGATAACAACGAGGAGAACTTACAAAAGGTTTATCCAGCTTTGCTAGGCTGACCTGTAACTGCCCTGCTGATGGAGAGTAATTTATAGACACGCTGAAGAAGCTGGATTTATACTCTGATCATGGGAGAGAAATGCTGGTACATAAAATTGGTAGTACCTTTTGCAGTATATACCTAAATCTTTAATTTTTATAGCAGCTAAGAGAAAAATAAGCTTGCATACAGTGCACACAGCATAAACTGACCATAAATCTTAGCCCTGTGGAGAGCCAAGGAAAGAATCCTGGTGATTCCTGGTCCAGGCTGTTTGCAAAAGCACCGTGATAAAGGTTGTTCTGGGAGACAGAGTTGGATCCACATGGCTCCTTTGGATTTCCTATCCCCAAACAGGAAAACTGGAGACACCCGTAGCTGGGATGGAGCAGCAGTGGGAAAATGACACTCCATGGGATCAGACCACATAGCTGAGAAGGGATTCACCTCTCAGACCACACAAAGCATTTCTCTCTCTCCCTCCTGTAGGGTAATGCATAAATGGAAGAGTCCATGTTCAAGCAAAGCCCAATCTATCTTCTGGAATCAAGCTGAAAATTTTTCTAATCTGTCCCTATGTTAAGGCAAAAACTCTTCACTGCATGCAGTTCTCCCTGACCAGTGCTAATCCCTCTGACTTTCTGCAGTGAGCTTTATTTGTTGAAGAAATTAACCAAATGAATTCTCCGAAAATGAAATAAATTTGCAGGCCATCTGGCTAGCTGCTCATCTTCATGGCACACTGAGGCTGGCAGCAGAGTGAGAGCCAACTGCTCTTCAGACAACATGAGGGCTGAGGGCCGGGCTGCAGGGACTTGTAAAATTCTGTTGGACCTTAAACATTTTTTAAAAAAAGCACACAAAAACAACTTAACTCTTGAAGATCCCAGCAGAGCTGCTGGCCAAGCAAGAAGAATGGGATGAGATAAAGGAAAGGAAGAAATGATTTTGAAATGCAGTAAATATGTTGAAAGTAGAAGTTTTTCTGCTTTGTTTCTGCAGTTCTCCCTGATTCCCAGCTGCTGTCCCAGGCCAACACCTTCAGGGAGGGCTGTGGCTCTGGCTCTGGCTGCTGGCAGTGCTGCTGGGTGGCTGAGCCTTCCCCATGGCAGCGCAGTGCAAAGCACTGGGCAGAGCACCACCTTCAGGAAAGTGCTTTCCAAGGAAATTCAAGAAACAGTTGGAATGCCTCTGTCTATTAAAGGGTGACATTTAGTGTTGTACTTTGAAATATGTTTAAAGTACCATGCAGCATAAAGACCCTAAGGGGACCCATGAGCCAAATGAGATTTCCATGTCAGCACCAGTCACGACCTTTCCTTTACTGCATCTGCTTAAATACAGAAAACATGGTTTTGTTATAAAGTCAAGTCAAAACAGGGATTCAGAGTAAAATATAATATATACTTAGGGCTGCCCTCGGGGACCTTTTTAATGGTTTCATATAAAACAATATTCTGTTTACTGTGAGATCTTCCTGCACACCACTCCGTGCTCCAGGTTCGCATGAGGTCTCTGCGGCCGCCCTGAGCCCTGGCTGCTGCTCTGCAGGCAGAGCTGCTTTCCTGCTGCTTTGTCCTTAGAGCCCCACCAGCACTGATGGATGGAGGCAGTGGGAGCTACGGGGTTCAGGGCAGGGCCCGGGGTGTGCTACTGTGTGGTCCATCCCAGGGCACAGCCCTGGGGGCACTGCCGCCCTCTGCCTCTGTGTGCACTGCCATTGCCCCTCAGGCTGACACCTACACAAACATTGCTTTGGGAAAGAGCATCTTCAGCTTCTGTGAAGCTGGGCTGTTGGCCTCAGTGGGAGAGGAAAGGCCCTGCTTCTTACAAACTAATGCAAGCAAAGTGCTAATCGTGAAATGTTTGAGCTTGGTATCCATAAAATTACTTAGCAAGCACTTTGCTTGAGGCACAGAAGACTGGCACAAAGTCTGTTCCGTGCCATTGAATTCCTGTCAAAAGGAATCCCAAACCCATTACTTACCATATGACAGGTGCAGCAGTCAAAGCAAGGAGCAACACCGGGCACCAGCTCTGCTCAGTGTCACAAGAGGCGGCTGCAGGCACACAGCTTTTTGGGCAGGGCTGCAGGAGGGCAGCAGGGCCTCAGAGCTGCCTGGTAAAGTGGTGGGCAGCCCCAGGAGGTGTGTGGAGGTGCAAACACTGACAGCGACTGGAGATACAGCCCCTCTGTCACCAACTGCACAGTGAGTGGTTTTGCTGATCTTCACAATCCAGGAATCAACTGATACTTCTCTGAAGATGTGCCTCCCCTTAAAAGCAGCTGCTTAGAGGTGGCTATGTTGTGAAGTGCATTAAGTTCAGTAAATGATGCATTTAGCTACATTGAGTTTATACATCGTGAATGATTTATTTACTTATAAATACTCCAAACTCCACATACATATTCTTCTGGTTGTTTAGTTTCTTGTAATTTATTGGTCCATTATTATTTAATATGCAAGTTATGTCATCCAAGATGTAAAAAAGAATTTTCCATCTGCTTTGTTCCCCTCATTGAGGCACACAGCAGTGATGCTGGATCATGCAGGCTGCCCGCGCTCAACCCAGCCCTATGCTGAGCCAACATCAGGTCCAGGTTCCCTTCTTGGGTTGGGAGCTGCTGGCTGCAGGATGGACATCACAGCACCCAACTGACGGCCTATGCTCAAGCATCTCACTCCTCCAAGGCACCCCCTGCATCTTCTGGCTTTGTCTGAAAGAGCTGGATCTCTGGGGAAGAAAACAATCCAGGGGGACTTCATAGCGGCCTGCCAGCACCTTGGGGGAGGGTGTGTGTGTGTGGGGGGTGGCTACAGGAAAACCAGGGAGGGACTTTTTAAAATGGATACCAGGAAGAAATCATTTATGTGAGGGTGTTGACACTCTGGAACAGGTTGCCCAGGGAGGTTCTGGATGCTCGCTCCCTGGAAACATTCAAGGCCAGGCTGGATGGGGCTGTGAGAAACCTGGTCTAGAGGGAGGTAACCCTGCCTATAGCAGGGAGTTGGAACTAGGTAATTTTAAGGTCCCTTCCAACCCAAACCTTTCTGTGATTCTACGATATGTTCCTCTCTGGGGCTAATTGGTAACCACCTGCCTTCAGCAACAATGATGGCAGAGTCTGTCATCCTATTCAGAGGTGAAATTAATGGGAGAACAGAACTTTCATAGGAGAGGATTTATTCTCACTTAAGTGTCCCTTTCCAAATAAACCTTCCCTTTATTTCTACTCAGAAATGGTCAGCAGCACCCAGAAACATCCAGGTGCAGGCAGCATGGTGCTTCCAGGGCAGGGGGTGGCACTGTGGCCCCAGCAGTGCCCACCGTGTGGCTGAGCTGTGCCGTCAGCAGCACGGCAGTGAGTGAGGAGAACCGGTGCTGGCAATTCTTTCATGTGCTGTTAGTGAACAGCCATCAGAAGACATTGACACTAACTGTGGGCCTTTTAAGAGTGTAATGTATTAGCAACTTGTCTCCTTGAAAGCTAATGACAAATGCCTTGTTTAAAAGGAAGATCAAAACATCAAGAAAAATTAGATTAAATGGTTATGAAACTCCCAGTGGAGGACGCATTTCTCAGAAGTATTCCCTGTTGAACCTTGGAAATCTGTAATTATTTCCCCTGCTTACTGCATTAGGGCTGGGAAAATGTTTGCATTGCTTCAGTCTGTAGCTGCAGTCATCCTCTGGGCACAAAACCCGGCCCAGGCTGATGAGGAGAGGTCAGTGCCCAGGAGCAGTGCTCCACATGCCACCCCTAGGCCATGTGTACCCCGATGGATGGCAGCCAGCCGCTGGCACAGGGCTGGTGCAGTGCATGGCACTCTGCATGGGGAGCATGTGCTCCCCATCCACTTGCAGGAGCTGCTGAAGCTCCTTGCTGAGCAAAGGGTGCTGCCTGTTGTGCTTGGAAGGGTGTTTCCAGCAAATAGTGACACAAAGCCATCAAGGACCCCCGTGGGTGGCAGCTGATACACTGCAGAGGTTGAGGCTGCCCCTAGCCAGAGCTCCTCAGACCTCTGCTCGCTGTGGTGTGGTGCTTGAATCCACTTGTGCATTCTGAATATAAGCGCATTCAGTGCTGCTAAAGCTTTGTTTCAAGAGGCAGAGAGCAATAGAAGTTTGTCAGAATTTCACCTTTGCTATGGCAAAGGCAATTAAAGTGGTACATTGCAGGCCTTATCCAAAGAAGATAGTTTACATGTTTGTAATGAATCAGACAGATGTCTGATTTCTTGCAGTATGGTGCAATTTAGCTGAGTACCCCCTGAACCTGGAAGGACCGATGCACTGTCATTCCTGATAGAAATTATTTCCATATTTAAGAAATGAATTGGTTTCCTTTCTAATGTGAACATATACATAAGAGTAGTTGGATTTGAAGATTAATGCTGAGTTTTGGCATGTGAGTTTGGCTGTATGTCAGCAGCAGAGTCATACACAGAAAGTGCGTGGACTTTGTCTGTGCTGCCAGGCTGCTCTGGAAAGGGCATGGAAAACTCTGCATGGGCTTCTTGGTTTGTAATCAGAGCCAGCTGAATTAGACTCTTTCCTTCCTATTTCTGTGTACCAATTTGAAGAGCTCAGATGAAAAGCGTTGCATTACACCAGCGCCAATAAGTCACACTATCTCTATTGTGACACACAGAATGTTATTAATTGTCAATCACCAACCACCAGGCTTGTCAAGATGTTCTCTTCTGAACAGGCTGCTTTAGACCTGAAGTGATTTTTAATCAAATGTTAATAACGCAGCATCTGTCAGTGGACCATTGGCATCATACAATAATAAAAAGTTAACATATGACATGGCAAATTCTAATGTTTTCATTTTTACTTCTTTCCAATTATCTGTGGAATTTCTGCCAGAATGAGAAGTGTGCTGACATTATTACATGCAAAACACACTGCTGAAAGATGAACATGTCTATTAAAGGCTGCGTTCCCCATCACACAAGCTCCCCAAAGCACCTTTTAATCTCCATCCACAAGGCCTTGCCAGAGCTGTCCCTCGCACACAGCAGGGTTTGCTCATTGCCTTTCCCAGCCCTGTGCCTCCTGCTCTGTGGTGGTGGGGAGGGCTCTGAGTGCCCATATGCCCGTGTTCTGCAGCCGGGTAACATAACTGCCCATGTCCTGCAGCCAGGCACCTCCCAGCCCGTGGTGACAGGGCAAAGCAGCAAAGCCTCCACATCTTGGTCCCTGTGCTCTCCTCTTGCAGTGTGTTATTAGCACTAATAATGTTCAGCAATGTACTAATGTAGCTTGAGAAGGGTTGTGCTCCTATCAAATATTCATAAGAGATTGGGGCTCACAGCCACGCTCATTAGCGTTGTCTCCACTGCTCCACCTGGGCTGCAGGAGGGCAGCAGGGAACTGTGCAGGGGGTTTCCAGCCTTTGTGCAAGTTATGCTGAGGAGAACAGAGAGGGAAAGGTGCTCTGTGGGGCTGGGATGCAGGAGAGGATGGAGCTCCCAATAGCCCAAGAGGTACTGGCCCCACACATCTGCACCTGAGCACCGCACTGCCACTTCCCGGGGTGTGTGCAGCAGCGAAAGCTTTGAAACCCCAACGAGAGTGCTCGGTACGGTGAGAAGTGTGATTATTATTAATGGTTTGTGTTACAGGATAAGCGGTGCATAACAGATCTGCTGCAATATCAAGTCTTCCATCAGAAATTCATCATTTTGAGGACTTTGTCAAAAGTCGGCTGTGTATGCAGTGTATACAAATCTGCATGAGCATAAAGCTCCGTAGAATTACCAAGCACCTGTATATTTAAAGTAGACTCAATTTCCTTTTCTAAATGCATTGTTTTCACTTGAATACTTCATAACACTCAATGGGTTGCAGTTGCTTTGTCTATAGATTCAATTTGTGTCTCCGGACAGAGTTTGAATGGATTTATTATATTGAAATGCAATTTTGCCGACATAACCTTATATCTGACCCGTCATTACTTATAATGCTAAAGTTTGATATGTTAATTCTGCCTTATGTTTTTATATATTTTACGACACTTGGCTTAAACATTTTTAATCTACATATTGGTTTACGTCCACCTAAATTATTGTTGCTTCTGGGGACACTGCGCACACGAGATCTGGCAATTCATTATGCCATCCCCGCATAAATGAATTTCAAAAATTTAATAAAGCACTCCCCCTCCTTCCATTGCACTCAGAAGCTTCAGCGTAAACACCACTGTACCACTATCAAATCAAGGAGGAGGAACAAGGCCGGTTCCGACACAGCCCAGCATGATGACGTGGGCTCTGCTGAGCGCTCCCATTGCACTCCAGCTCTGCCCTGCACAGCTCTGCATTTCCTGGAGCACAGTGCTGCAGTGGGGCTGCGCACTGCTGCTGTGCTGGGAACTGTGCATCACCTCCGGCCCGCCAGCCCGTGTCCCTTCCTGCCACAGTGCCATGCGTTTCCATCCCCGATGAACTTCAAAGTCTTTTAATGACTCTTGGAGAAAAAACAGAGGGGCCAAAAGTTGAGCAAAGGGAGATGATTAAAGGACCTTATTAAAAGCAACCTTGTAGAATTCTTCACATGAAAGAGAGCGCCATTATGAGGGCTTATCCTTATAAATGACACTTCGCTTTTGCGAACATGCCGAAACCTGATTAGAGTGACAAGCACTGAGTGATACTGCAAACCTGTTAATAACATGAAAATTAGAAGAGGCTCATGCAAAGAAGGGAGATTAATTTAGCCCGAGTACATCTCGCGCAAATTGCAAAGTTGTGAATATGTTCTCAGATAATGAGCCTTCGCAGTCATCAGCTCACTTGTCATTTTCTGTAATTAATGTTAAGGAAGACTCCTTCCTGATGGTTCGTATTACTCATATACCAAGAAAATTTCTTCAGAGAAATAATTTACATTTATTATCATCGGTCTGTTTGTGTGGTTTATTTCGCTGCGGAGTAATTTATTGCAGCACCGTTTCACTTGCCTTGATTAGTCGCTCGTCAGCCTGAAATGTAATTTTTTTTTCCTGATGGCAACGTCTGAAAATTGACAGTGTTGCGATACTCTTTTTAATCTAAGGATGTGTTTTCTTAACTTGAATAAACTTTTGGGCTGGAAACTGGAGCTACTTCCCAAGTTGTATTACTGTGAGCGACTTGGAGTCCTTCTGTGTCAATTCCAGTTCTCAAGCATCACACCCTAACCACGAGTGCTTTCTTGCCTGCCTGTGGCTGTGCAGCAATACTCTATGCCAAGAATGTGAGAGTTTTTGGTTTACTGCTCCAACAAGCCTGGAGTTGTGTGTAACATGCGCGTTACCTTGTTCTCAGACTTTGGTGTTGATCTGAAGCCAACAAAAGCAACACTGAATCTTGCCACTGTTTTCCCCAGATTTCAACTCTATTTATTATTATTATTATTTTGTTTTATTAACAACATCTTCATTCTTCCTTATCTGAAAGAGCCAGTGTAGCTCTGATGGGTGCAGTGGTGAAGTTCTGCTCCTGCCCCTCATCACCCGGTTGTGTTTCCTGCTCTGGACAGGTTATGTCAGTCCCAGCACCCCCAGGGCTGCTCCTGGCCCTGTGGGTACATAGCCATGCAGTATCCATCACTGTCCTGCTGCAGTGCCCCCTGCCCACGTGGTGCCCAGCTCCCGCTGCCAGAGACACTCTCCAGGTCCAAGGAGTAATGTCATGAAATCTTTTTTCTTCCAAATGATGCAAACACATAAGCAATTAAAGTGAATTACTGACCTCTGAACTGAAAATGAAGCAAACGGTACTGATCAGGGTTTTTAGGCAGAGATAACGATTTTGCCTATTGAATGGCTCCACTTCAAACAAGCCTCACATAACACTATCTGTGGGCACTGCCTGTACCGGTTAATGGCAATCCGTATTTATAAAACTATAGTCCATCAAAGTGGTATGAATATTTTAAAAGCCATGGACAAATCAAATTGTCTTTGTCAAATTGTGTGCCCTCCATGCTGAGTATATTTTATGGTTCTTCCTGGTGTAAGAATCCATGGGCTTCCTCAGCAGCTGAAGGCGCCTGCCGAATCCTCTCCACTGCAAACAGGCAAGTCTCTGCTGTTTTAAAGAACCCAATGAGCTGTGGAGAGTGACATTTAAGCTGTAAAATTGTACTTTATTTGATGAAGTTAACAAATAATGTATGAAATGGATTTATTTGATGTCTCTGTGAGAACTAGTTGGTTGTGCCTTATAGAAACAAATGGACTACTTGTGATGATCTGTGTGATAATGCTGGCAGCACTCTGACCACAGAAAACAGGGCTCTGGGACAGCCATGGATGGGGAATTGGGCTCACTATGAGAGCACAGCACTGGTCCTCAAGGGGCCAGGACTGACTGTTCCCTCATCGCAGAAATACCACAAACGCTACAGCTGCAGAAGGAGTGTGCACAGGACTCCTTGGGGCTGTACCTATGGGAGGGTTCTTTCTGTGCTGTCAGATCACTAACGCTTAGAAACATTGATGTGTCTCAAAACCACAGATTTCTCTTTGCTAGAATGATGGTGCATGGCACCTTAGCAGATCTATAAGCTGGGCACCACCCTTCCTCACAGTGTTTGCTAACAGAGGCCTCAAGATGGGAGTGCAAACAAGAAGAGGGCAGGAGCTTCCCCCCATCCCACCACCCAGACCTGCACCAGTGCTGGCAGTGGCTGTGCTGCAAATGTCATCCCAGGAAATGAAATGCCAGCATTGAGGCGTCACCTCCGCTGGCTGAGCTGAACTGCAGAAAGTTTTGCCGCATCTATCTTGTGATGTCAGAGAGACAGGCTGATAGCACGGAGACAGCTGAGACAGCACTGGGTTCCTCAGACAAATAAATTTGAGAATCATCTGCATAGAAATGGAAAGCTACTCCATGCTGATGAATAATATAACCCAGTGGCAGCATATAAACACAAAATAACAATGGGGCCAATATAGAGCCCTGGGGAACCTTGGAAACAACTTCACTAATGGAAGATGAAAAATCACCCATCGAAACAAAATGCTGTCTATTTGATAAATAAGATTTGAACTGACTGAGAGTGGTATCAAATAAGCCAAGTGAGCTGTGCATGTGACAATCCAATGGGAGGCCTTGAATGGCAGCACCAAGTGCCAAGCACCCATCAGAATGGGAACAGATGGCAAACTGAGGTTGGAGTAGGGATCTCCCAAAGCCCCTGCTGCTGAGCTGCACCGCCCCATTGCGGTGCACACTGATGGGTCTGCAAGAAACGGCTCACAGCGATCGCTCTGCTGTGGTTCCACAGCTGGTGCTGCTGTGCTACAGCCATGGCTGACAGCAACATCAGCAACAGCCCATGCAGAAGTTGCTGAAGTAATGTCAGCATCAAAACTCCTTGATGTAATGCAAAACATGGGGAAAACTTTTGCTAAGCAGTTAATGGATAAAGACAAGCCCAGTCAAGCCACACTGTGGCCATTGGTTTGATGAGGAATAACTTTTCTTATAAATTAAAGGCTCAGCCCCATGCCCTTCCCACCCTTCTGCTCCAGACATGCCTTACTGAAGGCAGTGGTGCCCGGGGTGTCCCACCTAGAAATTGATCCCAGGGGTAATTTCTGTGTTCTACAACGAAAACTACTATGTCATAAGACAGTCCTTGCACAAAATAAAACATTGGCTGATAAAAATGGGATTTACCAAGAGGATGGTTTAATTGATTCACACAAACCCAGCCTGGGTTGTGCCTGTCGTGGCTCTGGGGTCACTGTTGGTGTTTGTTGTAAAGTCAGGAGCTGCCAATTCAAAGAGCAATGAAGTTGGAGGCCAAGCAGAGCTCCCAGCGTGCTCCACTGTGCCACCACGCTGTCGGCCATCGAGGTGTGTTGGTCATAAACAATGGTGTTGTTTGGAAATATATTAATAATTCTGTCAGGTGCATTAACATTGCCCATTGGTTTCTAACAAATTGACACCTTTTTAGCTGAAAGAAATCCTTATTAGTTTTCGTTTTGATGGCTTTTCCTGGAATAACTATAAATTATGTTTATTTCACATAATTCCTCCTGTCAGTAGTTATAAATAACCAGATCGTATGGAAATTATGATTCTGGCCCATATATGTGTGTACCTTAAACACGGTGCTGCTGTAATGGATTGCCCGAGGTTCCGTCAGCAGACCTTTCTCATTTGAAGACTGACTGAGAACATATTCACAAGCAGCTCTCCTATCTTGGTTTTTACCACTTTAAATACCAACAGCTCTATTGTATCAGTCATTTTATACAGCATTTTTCATACAGTGTATCTCAAAGCACTTTACAGGGCAATTAATTACCTGGAGGAGAGTGACGAGATGCAGGTGGCAATGACGGCCATTATGCAGGCAGCAGCGTTCCCTGCTCATGCTCTGAATTTGCATCACCGTTGTTTAATTTGTGGTGGCATTTGTGGGGAGGGTACAGCCCCATCCCATCCCGGCAGGGGCAAGCAGTGCTGAGATAGTGGAAAGCATTCAGAGGGCTCAGCTGTTCTTCTCAGAGTCTGAACAAAATGCCACATTTTTAAGGCTTCTGGGAGAATGAAAATGGCTCTTTTTGGTTTTGGTGAAATCCTGAACCTCTGTCATTTTCCTTTCAGGGATAGTTTCTCCATTACTATTATAAGTGTATATTTTGTTTACAGAATTTCCATGCAAAGAAAACTCTTTTCAGTCTCAGCCAACTCACTGTTCGGTGGTGTCCTTCAACCTTCAGAAAGACAAAGCTGAGAAAAGCTATTTCAATTGCAAAAACGGAACCTTTGTAGGAATAGAGTGTGGCAGCAATTAGATATGGGCATAACACAGCTAGAAATATGCGTTAACTGTGTGCTCAACTGCATCCCAAACAAGATTTTCACTTAAAAAAATTTCAATAATTTTGCACGCTCACAAACGTAAGCTTCAATCAAAACAGTTTCTGTTTTGTACACAGGAATTTTTGCCATCCCAGTCCTCTTAGGTGCTCTTTCCTGCCACTGCAGCATCATTTAGCCACGCTGCATAAAACACACCCGGTCACTATCAGCATCACTTAGATTTTAAGCCATTGGAGGAATTTCTTGAGATTTTAGTCCATATGCTTTCCTTAGAGTTGACTAGATAATTCATAACCAATTGTTTAGGCAACACAATTCATCTGGTTTCTTTCCTCCTACCCAACCTCTGTCTTAAAGTAGGCAATGTGATTCTTCATATCTTTTTTTGAACTCCAGGATTTCTCTGGAAAACAATTCTCCCTGAGCCAAGAATCCCCGTGATCAATGCAGAGGACAATGTCTCTGTCATTAACTCACTGTTAGAAATGAACTTGCTTTTGGGCATGCGTTGACTTAAGGAAGAGATATCTCTGAAACTTCTCTGCTTGGTCACAGATGCCATTCAGTTCAAGACCTCTCCCTGCGGGCACCACATTTAAAAAAAAAAAAAAAAGAAAGTTTTTGCAAAGATGTACATCTCAAGACTCAATTTCAGCAAACATTTCATGATTAAAGTTTAAATTATGCCTTTTGAGCAAAGAGAATTCAAAATGAGTGAAATCAAAGCCAACTTTTCTACTGAAAACACGAAACCTTTTGTATGCAACGTGTCTGCTAGCCTTTCATCTCTCTTCTGCTGGGCTTGGAGACTTCCCATGGCTGCTCATGGTGAGGTGCTGAGATCTTCCCAAGAAGAACTGTCAGAAAAACACTAACAACCAAATGGTGGAGGGCGAGCCTTCTGGTCTGCTGATTAACTCCAGGAAGAAACTCATCCCGCAACGAGGCCTACTCTGTCAGAGTGGCAGCAGGGGCTAGTTGCTAGCAACAGGGAGGGAGATCCTGAAGGCAGGGGGGAGCTGCACTGTGCTGAAGATTTTGGGGACTTCACTTGCAATAGTGGTCCGTAAGTGCAGTCCCAGGGCTGTGGCAGTGCCAACTAGGGCCCGGCTCCCAGTGCCACACCATGCAGTTGTTGGGTGGGCATGGGCTGTGGGGCCATGGAACTGTGGGGCTGTGGGCAATGCACAGCTTCCTGCATTCAAATTGGCCATTGACAAGTGAAGTGTGTGGGCTCAGCATGCAGCAGCTATTTCACTGTCCTGATCTCTTTCAGCAGCACCAGCTGTTGTTTCATCTATCTTTGTGGCCAGCAATCTGCTACCTGAATTGATAGATATCATCCTTCTTAAAATAGCAGCAGCAGATTTCAACCTGTCCACAGTAGGAGAATGGCACAGGCAATAAAGGCTTCCCACCTGCTTGGGGGCGGGGGCTGAGCCCCTCACTGCTGAGCAGAAACCGTAATGCTTGCTGCACTGGAGCAGGCGCTGCTGCAGCTGCAGGGACACAAGGCTCCATGACATGGTGCCCAACCTGTGGCCATTGGCAGTTTGCTCCAGCATCAAACTGGGATAGATTAGCTCACTCCATGCAGCTGAGGCCCTTCCTGTGTAATCCGTTCCCTACAACACACATCAGTCCTGCTCCTTGTGACCACCGAAGCAGTGTGAGATGTGAGATGCTCCAGGGTCAAGGTGCAGGTACCCCTGCATGTCACCAGGGCACATCCCCAATCTCCCAAATCACTAATCCTGCATGGAACCACTGAGTACACCTTGGTGGCAGCTCAGCCCCTGCTGCCAGCAGCTCACTGCCTGCTCTGCACACAGGGCTCCCATCCAGCACCCCAAAACTGCCCCAGCAGCTTCCCACGTGCCCTCTGCTCACACGGCACTGCTGGGTTCCAGCACCGCCTGCCTCCTGCCCAGCATGGGGAGCGCACCGCCCTGCAGCAGGCAGGAACAAAGGGATGCTGCTCTCTGAGCCATATGGATCAGACATATATACAATACACAATAAACAACACATCTTTCAGTCTGGGTCTGTTTGAAACCTTCCAACATATGTTCTGCTAACAGTTTAACAAATTGATTGCTAATGTTATCCTGCTCTGAAATCTGGCATAATGTGCAAGGGGGAAAAAAACCAACAAAAACAAAAGCATTCCTACCTCAACAGAAATGCACAAGAAAAGCCATTAGAAAAGGCTTCGGGATGCCTGACAGGAGTGAATTTCATGCCAATTTGTGTGCTCGTTGGAAAAATCATTTATTAAAAAGAAGATATACCTTCATGTTAGTGAGATGAGGGTGTAAAACTGAGCTGGATCTCCCACTGCTTCAGCTCTATAACTCAAGTTATATTCATCAGAGGCATATATTTAAATCATAGCTTACTTTGCTTTGTGTTCTGAAATTTATTAGCCTACTACTTAAATGTTTTATTCATTAGGCCATGTAAATAATGCATGGTTGTTTCCATGGCAATTTAACCCCTTCTCTCCGGGAAGCTCACAGATTTTCCATCTTGTGTGCCTGCCTAATTGCCGTGATCAGATTTTCTGTTCTCTCAGAGTCGAGGCCACGGTTATTTTTCTCCTTTTTGTGGCAAATTCATTAGGAGGAAACTTTTCCATTGACAAATAAGATGTATTCAGGCACAAACAGGGAGGGGAAGGAACTGTTTGCCAGGTCATTTAGCAGAGTTTGGGCATAGCTAATTTTTCCAGTTTCTGCTCTTCTGTGGGGTTTCTGCTGCGCCATTAATCCTGGCAGTGCACAGCGCCCGCTCAGCTCCTGGGGCTGCAGACGCCACTCGAGGACAAGCTGTGCCCTGAGAGTCACCAACAGCAGCGCTGGGAATGGCACTCCTGGCTAACCATGGCCACTCACAGAGCAGGGCTTCTGACACAAAGGGTACGGCTGTGGGCTGTTGACAGCTTGCTGCTGCAGAGTTGGGGCCAGGGGATGGATGTGCCTCATGTGCAGCAGCCCTGGCCGGGCTGAATACAGCATTCAATGCACACTCGGAGCCCCACTCAGCGCTCCCTGGGCTGCCATGGGGAGACCTGCAGGAACTGAGCTCTGTGTAGCTCCTCTCTGTGGTGCTCTGCTGCTGAAACACGCATGCTCTGCAACGCATGTTAAACAGTAATTTATGATGCAGGAGCCTAATTTATGTACTGTGCAAAACTCTCCCACGTGCCCTGCTCCAAGAGAAAGGCTCAGTCCTCGGCTTCCTGCTTACTGGCAGTGAAGCATCCAGCTTGTGTTTCTAGAGAAACAATAACCAAAATCATGTGCCAAAATCTATTTAGTGGGGAGGAAGGGCATAAACCATCTTAGTTCCATGTCCTTTACATTTCATCACCAGATTCTAATCTCTCCTGTAAAACCATTTATACCAAATAGGGATCTTCTTCGCTTTACAGTGCTAAGGACTCACCACATGTAAATCTACAGTGGTGAACCTGCAGTTGCACAGGTCTCTTATAGGCTGCAGTAACTGTGGATTTAATTCACAGCAGGAGTATGTCTGCAGCTCCCACTGCCCACCCCCCCCGACTGAGAGCTGCTGGGAGGGATATGGGGAGGCCTGGGGTACTGCAGGGTGTGTGCAGTGCCCAGTGATGGAGCACAGTGCACAGTGTTTCCCCGCAGCCTTGGGCAGGAAGCGGCACCTGCATGTGGCAGAGCAAAGAGCTTTGCTAACATCCCAAAAACAGGGGTAGGATTTAAAATAATTTGTATGTGTTTGGATGTATTCTAAAAATAAAATCTGGGGGTTGGACTCGATGAGCTCTGGAGGTCCCTTCCAACCCCTACAATTCTGAGATTCTGTGATTCTGTGAAAAATAAGAAGGTAGAATTCAGTGAAGACATGGGAAGAATCAGATGTAAATGCAGAAGAAAGGGAGGATCCAGGATTTGAAATTGCCACTGTGTCTGGCAGCAGTGTGATGCTTTGGTACAGATCTGTGCTTGGGGAGCACCCCTTATTCTGGAAAATCCAGGTGTGATGCAAGAAAAACAGGTTCAGAAAAAACAGTGCAAGATGGAAAACTGGTGGGGCTGGAATTCCTTACCTGGAGCAGAGATTTGCTCACAGAAGGTTTTGAGCACACAAAAGCTGGGGACAGAAGCTGTCCATTTTGCTCATACAATGAGAAGGCCGTGGGATGATGCCCTCAGCAGCCCTGTGCCCACTGAGACAGAGCACCCCTTTCCCAGAAATACAGGCCCCAGAGTCACCCTCTGTGTCTCCTGCCAAAACATAATGTGAGCGCATAGAGCACGCTTCTCCAGAGTGCAGGGTAATCGTGGGGCAGCTTTGACATCTGAGCTACAGGCAGCAAATGGATTCATTCTCATTATTTTAGATGTGATTAAGTTTATTTTCAAAACAAAACCATCCTACAAGAATCTTTTCCTTGTAAAATAGAGCTAGGAAGCAGGTAGAGGTTAGGAGAGAGAAATCATTGAGCTCCACAGATCTGAATAGCTGAGATCAATCACCATGAGCCATGGAGATGAGATTTGGGACAACATCTCGGCGCAGGCCTTCAGAGGCTTGTAGATCTGCCCAGCCGTGCTCCCGTTGGTGATGGATGGTGGGGAGATCCACTGCTCCTCAGAATTGGTTTTGACTTAATTCACTCTCAGCATGGAAAAAGGAAAACAAAGGAGGAACAATTGGATTTCCCATTTAACACCTGTCTCTTCCAGTGCCAAGCCCCTCCCGGTGCCATGACTGTGCTCTGCAGCAGTAGCAGTGACCCTGCAGTACCATTGCCCGCAGCCCAATCCCCCCTCCCCCTCTGGCCTGGGGCAGCTCAGACAGGGGTGGGTGTTGATGTTGTGGGATGGGCACTGCATGCTGCTGACTGGTGCCATGCAACAGTGGCTCACAGCCTTCCCTACATCCGAGTCCAACCTGGATCTGCCCACCCTCCATCCAGCACCCAGTGTGCTCTCTGCATGGTCTGCAGCCCTGTGCAGTGCTTCAGGCTATGCAGTGCCCATCGCTGTTAGCAGGCTGCCTCCTCACCTGCTCAGCATCTGATGCTTCCCTAACATCGTTTGCCCAGTGCTCGTTTGTCTCTGTCTCTGGTTCCCTGCAATTGCTGCTAATTCCTGCAGCTCACCACCAGGCTGCCTCCACCCACAGCCCCCAGTGATGCAGCACAGCAGCCCCAGCCATGGGAGCATCCCCAGGTGTCACCTGCGTGGAGGAAACTATGTGCATCAAAAGACCTGGTGAACCCATTGATCTTCCTTGGAGCATCAATCTGTCTTTCTAATGCTGCAGTCAGGTGTCTCACGGAACAATTCACTGACTGACAGCTCTCACAAACCCATATTTGCTCTTCTCACTGCTTCTGCAATCTAAACTGCTCTTGGCGATGGGCCGATGCTGCTGTGTCATCCTGGAGCAGTGCTGAGCCCAGGACTTATTGCTGTAAGAGAGGTGAGGAGCTGTGGTCCTTTGCACTGCCACCCACACTGACGTGTGCCTGCAACCACAGAACACAGGAGGCCCAGCACAGCTTGGGAGCAGTGACAGCCAAGTGCATCATACTGCACCATCTAGCAAGTGCTGCTGTACTTCCACTCCTTCTCCCAGCTCCAGCCCATGCATGCTGCACACACCCACACACCCATCTCTCCGTTCCTGAGGTGCACCCACCCCTTGTCCTGGGAGCAGCCAGTCTCCTGCTTGGTTAGCTCATTCAGACCCATATCTCCTTCATGCTCCCAACCATCTGCAGCCCTGCCCAGCAGAGGCCACTGGAGATGCCATCACTGTCCTAGCAACAAACAGTGAGAGCCATGTGCCCAGCACAATATTCCCAGCTGGTGAACAGGGGCAGAATCTCCAGTCCTCTGGATGCCCAAGGGGCAGTGGCACCCCTCAGTACCTCCTGAGCCCAGGAGCAACTTAAAACAGAGAAACTCTTACAGGGCTTTGAAAAACAAGAGGCGGTAGAAAGGGTTAACAGTTTATTATATTTTTTCTGAGTGATTTTATCACTGTCGTTAGAACATTCATTGAACTAAGTGAGAAATCCATCAAGACGTGACAGCAATGTGCAGACTAATGGCTGTTAGATGGTAATAATTTTTAATATGATTTTTATTTCACTTAATTTCATATGTGCTTGACAAAAGGTCCCGAGTCACTGGGGAGCTGTGTGGAACTGGGAATACGCTGATGTGAAGGTCTATTAAACCAAGTGTTCCAAGTACTTTTAAGTTCCAACTTTAGAATTCCTGAGAAAACTCTGACATTTTGGCCTTTTTGGCACAAAGTCAACGAGACAGCAGGAAAACGCTGCATGCCGGCTCTGAGGTGCAGCCCATCCCTATGCACACTCTGTCTGTCTCTCAGCTCACACACTCCTCCAACACTTCCCATAACCACCTCATCCGAAGGCCAGGATGCACCCAGCAGCCATTCTTGTCTGACATCCCCTCCAGCTCATCCCACACGTTGTGCAGTGTGAGGAGGGGCAGCCCTGGCAGCACCCACAGGCACTGCTCAGCAGTGTTCCCAAGGTGTCCCCAAGGGTAGCAGTGCTACCAATGGAGGTCCTGCACTGCACGCAGCCTGATTGGCCTCTGATGCTGGGGACTGAAATAAGTCATGATTTCCAAAGAGGACAATCCCTAGAAAAACTGTTTTGTTGTCCTTTGAAGATGAAACCACACTTTGCTTTTGGCACTCAGTGCTGCTTCTTGGTGAACTCAGGAGGACCTGGCCAGTAGAAAACACTGTTGTGGTCTCATGTCCACACTGCCCGCCAGCAAGAAAAGACATGAGATGTTTTCATGCACCGCCCATCAGTCACCTTCTCTTACCTGCAGCCCACCATGGTTCTTCTCCACTAGAACAGATTAGAGGAGCTCAGTGAAGAGAGGAAGCGGCCGAACTGAGTGCTGGTGGCACACTGACAGTGTCAGGAACACCCCATTTCTAAAATTATAAAAGCATGCATATGATCACTCAAAGATAAATTCTGCACTCCAAGGAGATGAGCAATGGATCCCCAAGGAGTCTCCATGATTTTGCTTTCATACTGTGTCCTTACACTGCCTCTGAGGCTGAAATCTCCAGTGGGCTCCCAAAGGCATCTCTCTCTCTCCATCCAGAGCTGCGCTGCCTGCAGCAGGAGCAGATCCTGCAGCCAACATACGGGGGGGAGAGCATCAGCACTGACACAGCACATGTGGCAAACATGGCACACTGGTGCACACACACAGCCAGCACACACAGAGCTCAGTGTCTGAGCTCCCAAAGAGCCCAATTCAACCATTTCACTAAAGACAATATTGCTCTGGTGTCTGTGAATTTAGCAAATCCACTAATCTGTCATCTTAATCCTGGACACTTCTATTCAAAAGAGAAGTACAGACACAGGAAGACCTTTCCCAGCAGCTCATGTTACAATTAATGCTGGAAGACCTGCAAAGCACCTAACACTGTGCAGGTCCTCTCAGTATTAATTGCAAGAACAAAATTATCGCTGTGCCTTTAAAATGGAGGGAGGGTACGTGTATACACATGCATGTGTGCTTAAGTATATAATATATAACATTTGTAAGAAGAGTCAAATATGGAAGCAATGCCTTCCCCTGATGAATGGGAGGCTTAATAGGAAAGCCCAAGATAGGTAGATTTTACACAATATGACACTGGTTTAAGGAACCAATATCAACCATTGTTTAATGTAATAAAAAGCCAGAGGTGTAAGAAATAATGGTAATTCTATTGTAACTGAACTTGAAGATCCCTGTCAAATATGAGTGTGAATGTGGCAGTTATTTTAGGTATGTTTGTAATCTTTGCAGGCGTTTTGTCAAGGAGGCACTGTGATATTAGTAAGAGTGCACAAAGGCTCAGCAATGGTGTCATGCACAATTAATGTCCCCAGGTAGCAACTCCATTAGTCTTATGAAGTGAGCTCACAAATGGGAATACTAATGGGGACGCGCCTTGGGGCATTTGCTGAGCTTACTGCTAGTTTATTTCATACCCTTTATGCTCAACACAAAATTTACCTAGCCTGGATTTAAAATGTGTCTCATTACACAGGCAGCATCCTTTTACTCCTGTGCTTCCCTTTTAACATGCAAGATTTGCAATTCTAATCATATCAAAACCTGACTGCTCTTGCTAAAAGGAAAAAAAAAAAAAGAAAAAAAAAAAAAAGGATAAATAAATGGAAAAAATAATCTTACGATAAAGACTGTCTGGGGTTTTAATCTTCCCTGACAGTCCCTTTTCATGTGTACATACTGCTGGCACACGTTCTCAGTGCATGGCTCAGAGGAGCAGGGAGCAGTGCAAGGTGGTGGCTCTGAGCTCAGCCCTCCTGCAGTTTACCCACGGCAGCACTTGGCCCAGGGCGCACTGCTGTCCCTGCAGCATGCAGCATACACCAGGACAGGGACTGCTGCACACTGTCCTGAACGATGCCAAGCATTGGGCTCAAGCCTTACTGTGTTGCAGTGGTGCTGCTGGGCTGCCCAGCAGACCATGAGAGTGGAAACACCCGTGAATGCAATACACACAGTTTCCAAATCCCAGTGCTGTGTTCACAATGGCTCACATGGGAAGTGGCCACACTCCAGCACCAAACAGCCCACAACTACAACTGCAGTGGTGGAGCCATGAGGTTCCCGCACAGTGCGGCCTGGGGCCAGGAGCTGGGCAAAGCAGCATTGCTCCCATCCTCTGCTGCACCAAAATGCCAGATGAGCCCCAGACAGATTTATTTTCAAATCCTGACTCAATCACAGTATTGGATTTGTAATCACGGGCTCCAATTTTAGCGGAATAAATATACTAACAAAACTAATAGTTTGTTAGCTGCAAGGTAGGGACAATCAAAGTGTCTGAAGTGAAATACACAGCTCCTCAGGAGAAACCCCTACATGATAAAGACATTTAACGTTTTATTTTTTTAAATAAATATATAGTGTGGTGTCAAGCTGTTTGCAGAGCACACCGCTGCCTGGTGCTGTGTGAGTGTGCACCCAGCAGGGAGGGAGGGCTCCAAAAGTTCACCGGTGTGTAACTGTCTCCAGCCACTGCACGAACTGCATTGGGAGAGGACATAAACCAAAATGACTCCTCGGGAACCCAGAGGAGAAGCAGGAACTGTTTGGTAGAGAATTATAGCTATGGGTGAAATTAGATGTACTCAGAGCCCCAAGGCTGGGAGAAATAAAAAGCATTTTAAATGGAGTGTAGAATTCATATTCCTCAGTCACTTCCAATAAATAAATCCTTGACAATTTTTTTCAGTAAACAGTGGTTACACTTCGCTCTATTGTCTCCATCTTGCATATTCCAAATGGGAAATCCAGGCATTCTATCCCAGCATGACCACACCTGCAGCTCTGCAGCAGGGCAGGGGATCAGTGCAGTCAGACCCAGCAACACCTCTGTAGTCTCTTTCTGCCCCTCAGATCCTGAGGCCACCAGGTGCTGGGCCTGGCTGGAGCCCCATGTCCCTTGCAGCACTCTTGCTGTAGAAGCAGCAGCTGCAGGTGCCTCTCTGCAGGGGTGCAGGTGCCCAGGTGTGCCATACAGCACTGGCCACTGCTACATGCATGGCCCTGACTGCTGACTGCACCAGCAGCATGGACCAGGGGGCACTGCACACTGCGCTTTGTCACCATGCACATATGTGTGACCCCTCCACAATCAGCCCCACCACTGGTGAGTCCCCGGGGCAGTGCAGGCAGAGCCCTCTGTCTGATTTGAGGCCACACACATTTCCAATTCCATGAAGAAATGAAGCATTTTATACTTTACAACTTCCCCACAAATGCAGCTGTCCCATTTCACCTGTCTGCAAGGAGGAGATGATGAAGGGAGAGCAGAGCACCAGGCTACCAACAGCCGGCATTCGGGAGGGTGCTGTTTGCATTCATTTAGCTTGCATCATTTATTGAGAGGAATAATAATTCTTAGAGCAGCAATAACAGACCTGCTCCTCCCAGAGCTGCTGAAGCAGGAGAAGAGCCGCTGTGCTCGGGCATTCTGGTGCTTCTGGGAGCCCCTGCAATGATCCTGGTCCAAGCGCACACCTGTGGGCTGAGCTCAGGGATGCCACAGTCCCATCCCAGCTGGTGTGTGGCAGCCTGCATGGACCTGGCCAAAAATCCCCCTGCGACCTCTCCAGAGGGCACTTCAGCAGAGAGCAGCAGGCATTTGGGGTCACTCAAAGAACAGCGGTGTCCTTGGGTCAATTGCAGGGAATTATGTCTGCAGACCCTGTTATCCGTTGGCCAACAAGCCCCCAGAGAGCCCTTGTGTGAGCAGCCAGGCTGGGGGTTCAGGGCTAGGGAGGATTCTTGCCTGTTTCTGCTGGTTTTTGCTGTCTCGTGGAGGAGGATGGAGCATGGCAGCTCAGATAAAACTCACAGCTGGTGGGAAAATGCATGGAATGCTCTTCTGCTGGAAAAAGCCACTATGTCAGACCTGAAGTATTTGACAAGAGGTGGCAAATCTGTATATAAAACACAAAAATGCCAGAGATGAACCAAGGGTTCTTGCTTTCCTTTTCAGAAAAGGAAATTTCAAAATTCTCTACTCATTTTAAAAGAAAATAGAAACTTCTGCAGTATGTTTATTAGGCCATGACTAGCAAAGAAAGATGAAGAACTTGAGATGCAAAGACAATGGATTCAATCCCATGCTCAGTCATTTATTTTTGACTAATTAAAAGTGTAAGATTTTTCTCTTTATTATGCACTGTTTGCCAAGTTCATTATTTGCTCACCCATAAATCAGTTTCAGTAGCCAAAGGTAAATTCCCTGTCTGTGTTCAGGGGCTGCAGTTAGTATATGTCACAAACCTCAGCACTGAAGCTGCTCCATTGTGGTGTGGCACAGCAGTGCTGGCAGCACAAGGCAACCAATCTGGTGTTGGTTCTGTGGGAATCAGAGACAGAATGTGCAAAGCTCTGCTCCTTCCCTGCTCTGCCCTGCAGCTTGCCAGCCTCTCTAGAATCAGTTTGACCTCAGTTAATTCTTCCTGGCCTTGCATGCCCCCACCCATGCTGCATGCCTCCCCCCACCCACCCACCACACCTTGCAGCCCTACCAGCTCTGCCTTCCAACAAGCCCCCACAGTAGCAAAACCCAATGGAAGAGAAGTGCTGGAAGCCTGTAATGGAATAGAAGCGTTGTCTAATTTTTTTCTCTGCAAATGCCTCCCAGAAGAACCCACAAAGCATTGCATTTTTAGAAGCATTGGACAGCTGTCAGCTTGCAGAAATCCATGTCCTCTCTCTCCTCTTTTCAGGTGTTTTTCCTAAAAAGTCGCTCACTCCCACCTGGGATCCAGGAAGCAGGAGAGGCATCTGAGTGCTTCTGTCTTCTGCTATGGACTCCACATCTGGGGAACCCAGAAGAACCTCTGCAGCCTGCGTTGCCTCTAGGAGCAGTTGGGAACATCCGATTTGTCCACGTGGCACCATTCCTTGGCACTGATGACTTCATTTGGGCTGATGTGGTGCCAACAAATTTACCAAACTTTTTGTAACTAGCAAGTTATTGAGTGTCACTTTAGTACAGTGTATGTGGAAAATGCATGGAAGGTGCCAAGAATGCTGCATAGTCTTTAACTATTACATTAAGCATCTGCTGCTGCCATTTATGGATCAGATAGCATTTTACTCTTGAGATATTTGATTTTATTACCTTCTAGGGAGAGAGCCAAACAAGTGTTCTTATTGATTTGCACATTAAATATATTAGTAATAAAACAACATCTCTGTAAACCAATTGTAAAATCAATATTAATTGGTACCAAAATATCACAAGTAGTTGAATTACAATTAAAGAGGGTGGCTTCGAAGCCTGCCCACCAATTGAGAGATGATGCACACCAAGCAGAAGAGGTCCACCAACTCCAAGCCGAACAACAACGCTGAGAGCAATTAACAGCTGTTCCAAGTAATACATGAAGAGATGCTCAATTCTGTCTGAGGAGAGCAAGGGTCATTGAGATTCAGTTCATGGACAGCAGCTCACTTTGTGTGCACGGGCACATGTTTGGCTGATTAAACCTTGTGGGAACAGATCCAGTGCTTGCTTCTGTCTTTGTACCCTGGACAGCTCCCTCTCAGCAGCCGGCTCGGGCAGAGCAGCGAGGTGCGGAGCAAAGCCTTGGCCATCGGGCTGCGAGCCTGTCCGGAGCACCAGGACTGCAATCAGAGGCTCGGAGGGGCACAGCCATGTCCGGAGAGAACAGTGCAACACTTGAGAGTCTGAGAGACATCTCATGGCTAGGAGACATAATAAAAGCACCTCTGTTGTGCAACAAATGAACGCTTGGTGCCACTAGGTGACACATAGGTAAGAACAAGACTCACAGAGAGCCAGATGTTGCTTGGTTCCTCATAAAAGACACGGCTCACAGCCAGGGGTCTTTTCCTGCTCTGGATTTACATGCGCATGGTGGTACATGGATACTTGTAATTCAGGATAAAAAGTCAAAAGTCTGTGCTGGTCCTGATAGTTCTTATTAAAACCAAATCGCTCTCTGCCTCCCAACATCTGACATTAGCCAGGCTGCTAACACAACCTTCTTCCCAGAGTTTATCTGCTTTTCATTATAAATGCCAGTTCTCAGAAATAAATAATATGAAAACAAAGATACCCAGCTGCCTTCTGCCCCCCAGAGCAGGGCTGTGCAGCACATGGGGTCACACACCAGGCTGGCACAGGTTGGTTTCTGGGCGATGTGGAGCCACTGTGCTGCAGTTCCTGGGCAGCTGCTGGCTGGGAATGGAGTCCGTGCTTTCTCCTGGAGCAGAGCAGTCCTGTCTGAACTGACAGATGTCTTCCTGGCACCATGAGCTGTGGTGGGCTCTCACTGATGGCAC